>NW_028281428.1:392500-692500 GCF_059751285.1 Brachycentrus maculatus
ACTCAAAATGTTGTAAACATCCTTTTAATTTATTTTAATTTCAGCTTATAAGTTTACCAGTTAATTTATTTACAACACTTTGAGTGTGCCCAAGTTTTGTCCACAAATCTGGATTATCTCCAATTAGAAATTTATTTTAATTTATTTTTGACAAAAAATAAATAATAAATAGTTTTCATAACATTAAATTTTGCTGAGTTAGGAGTGGAGAATTATCATCAAGACATGCTTACTGAACTATTAATCAAGGGATACTGCCAATTATTGTAGAATAGTTCGGAACATCCCGGATTCCTCTCCCGCCACCAAGATGGCTGTAAAGGGAAACACGGAAAGGGAGGAATTATTGTACCCTAGTACTAACTGGAATGACAACGGGCGGTAAATTATTTATGAGGCTACAATCATCGGGAATGCAGTCAGTGCACATTTCTTGATTACAACATGTAATTTATTCAGCGCGATTTTTATCAATGTTTAACAAACAATACAAAAAATGCGGGTTCAGTAGAATTGAAAGTTCTTATAAAATCAAGAATAAAAGAGATAATAGATATATATGCTGGTATAGTGATTGTCCTGACGAAGAGACGGGTACGTCTCAAAACCGGTAGACAAAAATCTCGATTAGAAGTTATATACAAACATACTAACATTACTTAAATTTTGTAAAAAAGATGTTAAAAAAATGTAAAAATGACACTACAAATTAAGTGCTTCTAATAATAAAAATTTATAAAAAAATAAAATAAAAAATTAAGTATAAATGAGAGTGTATATATTTATATACTCCCTTTTAAGTGCATATGTGAAACCTTGTTTTTAAAAATATTTTTTTATATGTTTTTAACAGTTTTGCTGTTCACAAAAACATGTGTTTTTCACGAGCGAAAAATATATCATTCAAATTAATACGAATAATAATATTATAATCACATCTATCTAGTTAGCATTGTATGGAACATCATTTGGGAAAAATATTTAAATACGTCATTATTTTTTGCAATAAAAAAACATATGACGCATCAATATTAATATAATAATTCGATGACTAGAATGATGAATGACCTCTGTGCTTTGTATTTTAAATATAAATATTATAGGATTTAACTACACGAGGGCAACCATGACGGAAGTAAGCAAGGCCAAAAATATTATTTAGTTGCATTACAATTGCGATGCTATCTTTTATTTATCTTTGCAAATTTACACTCAACACTTTTTGATACTCTTTAAAAATATATTTTTTAATATCTATGAATTTTAGAAGTAAGAAATCGCTCAGTCTAAGATTGTGATTGAATTAAGATGAAATAATTTCATTTGTGCAGTTAGTAACAAAAATGCTTTGCATTTCTGACCCTTTCCGCACCCCATTGTGCATAGGTGATCAGTTCTACTCACTGGATTAATCGATACATTTGATAAGAATATATTTTCGCTATATGGTAATGGCATTGAAAAAGACAATAGTAGCTATGACCAGAGCTCTGGGGGCTGCATACCCACACTCGTACAGGAGTACATACTTGTAGATATAATAATTTGTCGAACTTTTAAGCATCGTTACTGTCAACTAAATTTAATGAAATTTTAGTTGTGGCTCTCGATAACACATTTTTTGAAAATCCCTTCATATGAATGTACTGGGTAAGAAATTTAAAAAAAGGCTATGAATATCCGTCTTAGAATATCATTCTTCAATTTTAACCAATTATATTTGTTGTCAAAGCAAATATATAATAAATTCAATAATGATATTTTTAACAAAAAATATATATTTTTTTTAAGATTATTAGAGATGCGTTACGGTTCGTTTAGATTTTTTTTTTTAAATATTAACTTACTAATTCTATCTTTAGTAAAAAATGTGACTTCCTGCCCAATTGTCCTATAGTCGTTCAAATAATACAAAAAATAACTAATTTTAATATATTTTCTATTTTATAAAACGCATCCCTTATTTTTAAACCGTCATACCTATTTTCCAATCACCAAATGACTTCCGCAGTATGTGTAATGTATGAAATAACTAAAGCAACCCTTACTAAGATCATCCCTCTTTCCTCCGCCCGCCGCCCCACCTGTATCAGTATAAAAGGAGGCTTCGGGGAAACTGAGGGTGGCGGGAAGTCTCTTCCGGGACGGGGAGGAAACGCGGGAAATCTGAAATGAAAGTGCATTTCGTTGCCGTTAGGGGTGCCAGCGCACAATTAAATGATCATATCCGGCATTATTTAAACATCTTCGACTGATAATAGAAAAAATAATGAGTTTTTAAGGGTCGGCTTGATTGGAATATTAATGAAAGGCACAACTGTAGGGGAATAAATTGAATTCGTTTTGAATTATTTTAATTATAAACTGATTTTTTTATGAATTATTTAACTGATGTATTTCACAAATTCATGTGACACATAGGACATAACTATAGTATTTGGGAGTTCCTGTTTAATAAAATTATAATATTCTGATAATGTTTTCTTTATTTACTCAAATAATGATGCTGGTACCGAGAAAGTTCGATTAAAATCATGCAAAACCTTTTTTCAAGTTTATTATTTTAAGATGATGATATTTATTGTTAATGTACTTAAGTTATAATTGTGGGACTCTAAATAAGTTAATATTTTTAAATAATTTTATTTTACCACACAATTTTCAGGTTTCATATATCCAAATTATAAAAAAATATATAAGAAACTAAAGATGTCTAAAAACTTATTTAACAATATTTAAACTTTATCATGGTCTTGATAAGATCAACCGCTACAATTTATTAGTGAATTAAAGACAATTTTAAATAGAGGCATTTGGGGTTATAACTTATAAATCCAAATAGGATCCCTTCACACATTTTCTCTAAAAATATAGGTGAAGCAGACGTGCAAACATATTTACATTATGCTTATTAGACAAACCACTTATTATATTCTTTATTTTGGCATATATTTAATCGTATTATCTATAAACTGTTAAATGTATTCCGAAACGAAGCTGAAGTTATTTATATTAAAAGAAAAAAAAATAATTGTCATTTACAGTAAAATAATATATTAATTAAAATGGAAACAAGTTCCGCAAAACCTACGTTCGTACAGTGAGCAAAAAAATTTTGGTTAGAATTGATAGCATTATTGATTATATATATAAAAAAATCTATATATATATATATATATATATATATATATATATATATATATATATATATATATATATATATATATATATATATATATATATATATATATATATATATATATATATATATATATATATATATATATATATATATATATATATATATATATATTTATAAATGTATGGATGTATATATATATATTTATTTATTTATTTATAAATATTGTTATAATGGTTCAACATGGTCTGCCTTACTCAGTTATTACAAAAATATATGAACTGATTAATTATGGACATAAAAAATGTGTATCATTTTATGTATTCATGGTTTTATTTAGAATTCAAAATGGAAGATATCACATTCACGAAACATCTCCAAAGTGTTCTATTTTGCAAGATGTCGTGAATTTTTCCCACCCCTATCAGCACCCACCCCGCCTTAAGCCTGTAAGGTCCCTTCAGCAGTTTATGAAGCCTCACTCCGGATTATTATCATTGTTTTTGTAGTGAGAGGTTAAGTGTTGCTTCGTCTGGGGTTCGTAACTGCTCTTCCAAGATCGATACACCCCCTCCCCTCTCCCGGCACCTCACAGCCCCCGGAAGTGAGTAGGATCATCGGATGACGAAATTTATCAAACCACAATATATTCTGTGTAAAATAAAAATGGTTTTTATTATATTTTAAGCAGTATTGATTTTTCAATTTTCAGCCTGATTTTTCTTTATGACTTATCAAAGATACCTTCCCATAATTATAATTCTATCCGCAGATAAGTAAAAAATTATATTTACGAGTTATTTCTTATTAATAGGGTACAATTTAAAATCCCTAAAAATCTGTAACAAATTCACTTGGAAAAAGAAAAAAGAATGCTTGTGATATTTTTTATCTAATAATGTAGACCTACAATTGGAATATTATGTACAATATTGCCAACTATGGTAAATGCATGCTTTGATGCTATGTCTTAATGCATTTATTTGATTTTGACAGCATGTCAATAAATATAAATTATTGTTATTTTCTAAAAGTGAATAATGGCTAATAGAAAACCATAAAAAAAAACGCTTACTTACTTTTTGTTCCTATCTTAATAGCACTTCTTAGACCCGTTGTTTCATCGTTAGTAATAATTAAAAATCGATTAAAAAAAGTAACAATTTCAATTTACTTGAACATTTTTAAATAAGCGTGTTCTTTATGTATACATATATGTTACTTTATTCTTCTCACAAATGATGTAAAGTATTTAATTCATTTTAATCGCTTTTGTCGTTTATTTGATATCTTTTGAATAACTGAATTTCTACTGAGATATAAATGAAGATTATTTTAAAAACCCATGCATATTTTTACGGGGAGAAGTAAGAACTTTCCGCTTTGAGCTTTCTGTCTATGCAATATGTAAATTTGGTATTTCCTATAAGATCACTAAACTTTTCACTCCGACGGTATTGAGGGATTAAGCTCTATGCTTTAACTCCATACACTTCGCAAAGTTTTTTAAACACGTATAAAAGTTTATTCATGCATAAAGAAAATAAGAAATGCACCGAAGGGGTTTGTGAGGATGTATGTATAATATTATATATGGTATACCGAATTCGCAACTCTTGTCATACTCCCAGAGGCAGTAAGTACCTACATTCAACATATCGCCGTCGTACAGGAGAAAGTGACCAACTAACAAAACGTAAAATGTTCGGGAGGGCCATTTTGGTCACTTTTGCTTGGCAAGAAAATAAAAATTAATGCAGTTAGTCATTTTTAACAAGTAAATATATTACATTTCCAAGTTTAAAATTCTTTGGGATTTTTTCAGGGCAATATTAAGCTAGTAAGATATCAAATAGTCGATGATCACGTTTTTGTAAAACAATGCACTTGGTCACTTTCTCCTGTATGACTACGATATAGATAAGAATCTTTTTTTTCCTGAAATAAATGATGTTACCACCATTACAAATGAATTTAAAAATACCTAAACCTCAACATTGTTCATCATTCAAACTGTATTGATAGATATCGATATTTAAGGTGTATTGAATTTTTTAACATATGGAACGAATAAGTGAAGAAAGAACAGTAAAATAAATTTACATGGTGAATTTAGCAGAGAAAGACCGAGGAAAACTGGGCACGATCGAGTAATTCGAATGCTTAAAAGTGGTTAGGTCAGGAGGAAATAATTAGTGGGTATGTATGAGGAGATGCATGAATGTGGAAGAGGCGAAGATTATTTACAAAGGTAGATTGGTGTGGCATTCTATTCTCTCTGCCTACCCCTGCAGTGAAAACATTTACCATAAAATTTTAAGTAAATATTTTTAACTACCTTCAGCTATTAAATACACCGAGTACACCCGGCGATGCATTACTGTGGCTCAGTTTATTTAATGGAAAACAAAGAAAATTGCGTATAAAAACACGCCTGTATTGGAATGCAAATTCGCACCAAATTTTCAAAGAAATCAGTGAATAACTTTAGGGGTGTTTGATTTTAAATTTGAAAAAATATTTTTTTCATTTACATAAGAAGACAAATAAAAAATTGCTGTCGATAATAACAAAGGGACACGTAGAAGACAAAATTCATAATAGTACTTATCTAGTAAAAAAGTATCCAGTAACTGTTAGTAGGACAGGTATTGAACGTTTACCTTACTGTCTAGTATTGATTTACCATAATTTGTTAAAAAATAAAAAATAAAATATATTTATGTATATATGTATATATATATATATATATATATATATATATATATATATATATATATATATATATATATATATATATATATATATATATATATATATATATATATATATATATATATATATATATATATATATATTTATATATATATATATATATATATATATATATACACACATATATATATATATATATATATATATATATATATATATATATATATATATATATATATATATATATATATATATATATATATATATATAAATATAAATATATATATAGACATCTTTGACGTGTTTCAAATTAAAAGCGAATATTTCTCTCCTTCTATTATGTTTGAAAAGCGCCTTTTGTCCAAATAAAAGTTACTCAAGAAGTTACACGAATAACACTCCTAACTACAATTGAATTGAAACGTCTTTACTCACTAAAAATCTCATTCATTACGTTAAGTATTCTCTGCAGACGAAGTAGGAAGTCTGCTAAAATACTAAATGTACCCTCCACAAAACTGCAAACATTAAAGATCTTCCAAACCCAACCAGAACTTTTGTTCGCAGTACGGGCACATCGCAAAGACTTTTCTTTTCATGTTGCTTGACTTGAATCCACAATGTTCCATCTCATCCCGACAGGGTTGCCAATCTACTTCAAAATTTATTGAAATTTCGGAATTTACCTCAAAGCATAATTTTTCTTACTGTAGTAAGTATAATGAGAGCAAATGAAAGTAGGTGAATAATAACAGCCAAAACATAATTTTAACGTTTTTCAGTATTCAACCGTCGTCCCTATATTTTTATTTAGCGCTCCATATTTGCAATAAAAGTGCCACAGTAAAAAGTTGAATTTTAATTTATTAATTTGTATTTTATATTCATAATCGAGGCAGGTATTTGGTTTGAGTTTTACTAATATTCTATCATCTACAAGATGAGATTAAAATATGATGCAGTCACTATTATAATTTTTACCGCTACTTTACAATACAGAGTATGATTTGGAGTCTTTGCGACTAATTACGGAAATGTATTGTTATTGGAAATGTAATTGTAATAGTTCTACCGAACCTATAGATACGTAATATTGGAACGGGACTACTTTGACTTCACTTCTGGCATTAAATTTTTAATGACTTTTGCATTTTGAAATCGGTAGTCGATCCATGCAGTCAGCTAGTTAAAGTTACCAAGAAAAAACGAATATATCTTTTTTTTACTGAACCTAAATAAATAAAAATTATATATTTAGATAATTTATAAAGCACCATGTTCATAAAATATTACCTCAAGTTCGACAATAAATAAATTCACTCTTGTCAGTCAGTCTACTCTTGGAATCTTTAGATCCTAGGTTCACTTTAAATAGTTCTGAAAAATAACTTAATTTTGTTGCGTATTTAAACATCCCATAAATATCGTAATATAATATTTTCTACAGCCCTGTCTTTCATATATACTCGCACTATATATATTTCCATAACTTTCTACCTGGCCTATCACTACAGGCTCTGTGTTGATCCTAGACTCCAGGGTCGAAGGTATCTATTGTATTTTACAGGAATGGAGCAGTCTTAAGAGGCTCATTGCTTAGGTAAACTTTACATTTTAACTCGGGTTAGTATAATACCTTGCGTACCTTTAGCTTAAAGATAAGCATGATATTATTATCTTATTTCAACCCGCATTAAAAGCTCCACAACGTGACTCGACATGTGTATATTTATCAGAATAATTACATTTTTGAAGGAGATATATGTAAAAACATTTGGTTTTTAAAATAAGCAGAACAGAAATAAACAAAACATTGGATCGTTTCACCGAAATGACTACAATCATTATTTTTGTTATTAAGACAATAATTAAACATTTTACACATTAGGTACTACCATAATAGCTCGTGGTCTAAAAACGGCAGATGTCGAACGTAACAAAGCGGGCGCTCTCCCCGTCTGCGTCTGTGCATTTATCAAGAGACCATCTTTGTATATTGAATCACAGTGCCAAACCCCACTTGATGCAGTATATTTCTCAAAAGTGACATGAAAATTGCAAGTGTAAAAATTTCGGGTGTACTGATTTTAAGATCGATAAGACCATTCTGTTTGACTGAAGGCGATGCGATGGTTTGACTTTTCTCCGTAACGCAGTTAAAGGTTTAAATATATAAGTAAAACACTTGTACAATAGTAATTTTGAGTTTATTTGTGTAAACACGACTAATTTCGAGAACTACAAATGTTTTCACCACTAAGTGAAAAAACTCCGTACCTTAGAGGTACTTACTTTCTAGGAGGTAATACCAAAGCACTTAAGAAGAACAATTTGATTTGATTTAAAGTTCCCGATTTAAATTCACTATTTTCAAATCAGGTAGTAGAGTTTTTAGTTTTTCTTTTAGCGGGAAGCTCTTTCCAGTAGGTAAAGTTTATATTCCCAGCATGTAAAGTCAGTATATTCAGCGCATCAGTATGCATCACACTCCTCCGGTGCGGGGTGTATTACCTCTCCGGTTTACTTTAACAACTGTACGAAAACTACCCCTATTTCACCTTCAATCTTTTCAAAAACCCCACCAATTTAAAAAAATTAAATCAGCATTCAAAATAAAAATATAAAAATGTCTGAATGAAAACGTGACTCTAATAAAATATTATAATTGACTTCTCGTAATCGAATCGTGAATCGTACTAATTAGCAGTATTCAAGTTACAATAGCTAGTACGAGAACGGGTATGCAATCTCGAGTGCCATAGCCATTGCTGCTTTTCTCCTTTTCCTAAATATATCATTTACCGTGAGCTCTTTTACGTACGTCATCTGTCATCCATATTCCTTCAAATGTATACCTTTCTTCTCCGATCTGAACCGCAGGACTGACCACCTTGTCTTTACATAATTGACGATCAAGATAATACTTTGTCGATCTGATGCGGCGCCCTATGCACCATTTGATTCTAAATACAGGTCAAAGAGGTGATGAATTCATCGAATGATGAGATGATGAGATAATGACTGATTAAATCGGTTTCATAAGTAAAAAAATAAATGCAAACCATATTTTATGACCACTTAAAAACCGGTCATTAAGTAAAATCCGATGTTTTGGTACTAAACCTACTTTTTCCTCTAAATGAGTGTAAAAGTAATACTTAATTGCACACCTGACCTCCTAAATAAACCAAAGCAAAGCAATTAATTAGAAGTCATTAAAAAATAATTTTGACAAGTAATTTCGCAATTTTCCTAAGATCTGTTCACAGGTCCTCTAGGAGTAGGGTTGCCATATGTCCCGTATATACGGAACTGTCACCGTATTGAACTATCCCGTCGTGTATTACTACATGCCCCATATTTGTCCCGCATTTCGACAAAATGCGGAAATACGGACGGACGAACGTAATAGGATGTCGGTAGAAACCATTGAATCCATACTATTTATATAATAATATAATAAAACCCTTATCCGCACCCCAATGGTGCATAGGGCACTGCTTCATATAAACGCAGTGTTATCTTGATCGTTTATACATGACGGAAAGGTGATCAGCCCTCCGCTTTAGGTACCAGTCCAGGGTAATATTGAATTAATATTATAGTGAAAAAATCACTTATATTAATTTGACCCCCACTGGGAATCGAACCCGGGATCTCCAGAATGGTAGCCGAGCGTGATGACTATTACACTACGGAGGCGGACATTTTGTCATTAAAAATTTTAAGTGACATCCGCCCAGTTCTATGATTATATAAAAGAAAAAGAAGTTATTGCAAAAGTAAAATCAACTTTAAAATATGACTAAGCGAATTAATAACTAAGCAATTTGATGTTTATTTAAGTTAAAAATTTTAAACATGGAACAACACCACGCCGAATATTGATCTGTTCCATGAGTCTGAGGGGGTATTCCGAAGCGGGATTCTCTACATCTTTAACAAGAGTCTTCTTGTTCACTTTTTTACTTTTGTTTTTAATGTATACGCTTTAAACGTTAGTTTGTAATGTATATATTAATTATTATTGAATAAACTGAAGTGAATTGAAATTAAATTGAATCAAGCTATTTTCTCTATAGGGGCGGGGGCAGATGATAGAATGCCACACTTTTCTGTCCTGACATACATTCCTAGCTGTCACGTCCATACATCTAGTCATACATGCCCTCTGATTGCATAGACTTCTGGCACCACCAGATTTTAGGTTCTGATTGATCTGGTCATGCCAAGTCTTTTTAAGGCCTCCTCTTTCTACTATCCCATTCACATTTGTCAAATATACATTCTTAGTTATTCCCTCGTTATCCATTCACTTAACATGTCCATGCCACTTTAAAGAACTTTTCTCGATCTAACTTTTTTCGATGTTGGCAAATTAAATATATATTTATTATAACTGCAGACAGCAATGCTAATCTTAACTTTCATAGAAATCCACATTACCCACTAAAATACCCACCTTTATATGTACCCCTAGACCTAATAATAGCAAATATTGTTAGTATATAAGGACATTTCGTAAATATTTTTGTCAGTGTTTGATAATGTCCTAATAAGACGAAACGCGTTACATATTATATATGTAAATAAAATATAATTCAATCCATTAACCGTGTTTAATTTCGGATATATTACCCAACAAATGAAATGCAGCTGTTCCTAGTCCGAACAAAAAGTACTTGTGTAACTAATAAAAATTAATGTTTGTAATCTTTAGAAAGTGTACTTGATTACTGAGTACCCAGAATATTTTCATCATAAGGATGGAGTAGTTTTTGATTATTACCACATTACTCTGCAGATTTTAAAGGTTATTGTATCAAAAGAGTGAAAAGTTAAAAAAAAAACTCCTTAATTTTCGATTCCGATGAAATTCTTTTTAAGTCACAAAAAACGTATATGTATTTCCTTAACCATTATATTTTATGACCAGTTTCTGGTAGAAACGGAGTAAATACAGCACGAAGATACCAACCTATTGAAATGTCTTTTTTGATACTCGTATAGGTTTATACAAGCTAAAAGTAAAGTTTTACTTTGTGAAGACAAATACACATGCTTTATTACATTTTCCATATACCTATGGCAGATCAGGGCCTTGGTTATTTCAAAACCAAAAAAAAAATAGGGTTTATTTTGAAATGCAGGTTGTTTTATATCAGTAAAGTGAAGCATACCAATGTGATGAGCATTTCTGGTAATGCGCTTATTTTACAATTTAACCATGTCAATATACATCTGGAATGGCACTCCAAAATTTGAAATTGAAAGATTGGTAATCTCAGCATTACAAGTCTTTTTTCCGAATATTTGTGATGGTTTTGATTCGAAGAATTTACAGCACCCTGGTTATGAACAGACATAAGTTCTCAAAATCTACGGCAGGTTTATGACCTACCTTTATTGCTTACAATTATTGCACAGCTGTCCATGTGACGGTGTAACACCTCAAGACGTCCCTCATTTGTTAGTACACTGCTCTCTTTTCAGCGTAGTAAGGCAACAATTCAAGGCACGATGCAAGAAACTGAATAAGGACTTCAGTGACATCAAAGCTGTGATAAGGCAAAGGAATGTATCGAGAGAGACAGTAGCATCCGCACTAAAGTCAGTACAGGGTTAAAAAATATATAAATCAAAATCTGACTTAAAATGCCTAACACTTTAGAAGTGAAACGGAAGATCTGGCATTGCGTTGTGAAGCAGGTGACAGTCCCCTTTCTCCTGTTAAGTTTTCTTATCACTAAGGCTCTTCTTCTTTTGTCTCAATCCTGTCGATTGGTCTGCAGCAACAAACGACACCCCCTTCGCCACTCTGGTCTATTTTGCAAAACCCTCTTCAGCTTCTCATACGTCAAACAGCCCATGCCTCGCATAAGTTATAAAGATATTCGCGAGAAAATTCCCATGAATAGGCCACAGACGACTATGCTATCCTTACACAAAGTTATTTAGATGGAACAAAAATCCTTTTACTGAATAAAATAAGCCTTATGGATCATAGGGCAAATAATAACTACAAATCCAATGGAAATCCATAGTAAAAAAAACAGCCCTTTAGTTCAAAAAGTGATAGGGTATAAGAAATAACTTCTTCTCCGTCTTATTCCTCATTGCTGAGGGTTGTGTCCCTTGCAGAAGCAATGACTCTTCTCCAGTTATCCCTTGACTGCGCTGCACGTAGCGTTAAGAAATAACAATGAGGGGTAAATAAATAAAAACAATCACATTTAATCAAATAATATTTATTATTAGAATATATTACTACATAACACGTTATCAAATGTATTTACAAATACACAAGTTTTAAGTCCGTTAGTGTCTTGGTGTCAGAAAAGTTGGGCTCAATGTGCACTCATTACTCACTCAATGTAATAATACACTAAAATAATGACTATTCACTTACCAACGGGCCGCAGTAGTGAAACAACCAACCCACCATAGTCTGACGTACACCAACTGAAAACACATATTGGGAAACACATGTTTAATATGTTGCCAATTCTGTGTTTACACCTGTAATAATAATACACCTATACAACACATGAACTCAACAATCACAGAGATGCGATCTTGGCGGCAATAAAAGATGATAAACATTTAACTGTCTTAAAAAATCTGTCAAGTTAGAGCTGTTGCGCAGAAGAGATATTAGGTGATTTTTGTTTGTTAAATCGGCCGCTAGAGGAATAATAAAAACTCAAAACATTGCATGAAAATTAGATAAATCGATATACATAGCCGGTAGGTATGTGTATAAAAGTAAATAATTAGTAAGTCATACTCTGGAAATTTTATTTAAATATTTTTCTGTCGCCATGATCGCCTCTCAGTTATATAAATTAAATAAAATGTATTAATAAGATCATATCAAAGATAATTCATATAAAACTAATTTATGAACCTCAGATACATACAGATGCAAGTCAAAAATCGAAGGAAATCATTTGGAGAAGTAAAATTATAATTGCCAGTGTATAATAGTGGAGAGTGTAACTCCTATCACAAAAATATAAGTTTCGAATCCTGAAACTGTTTCATGCAATCATGCATGAGAGAGGAAGAAGTTTTGAGTTAGTAGAAATATAAAAATAACATAACCATACTTTCCCCTTCGAAATGACAGGAGACCTACTTATACAATAAATACATTTGCCCCAATATTTCCACCTACAGGGTGGGGGGGTGGGGTAGAATTTTCCTGGCGTGTTGATGACTATTACCAACATTAAAAAAAAAACATTTAAAAATCCTAATAAAAAATTTGTAGTAATTTTAGGGAAAAAATTGCTATGTCGTAAATTATTTATAGAGAATAGTACTACATATATGTTAAAATAATCACATAAATTATTTTCAATGGACAATATACTCATATTCAAAGAACCCGTTAATATTTAACCTTGTAATAAAAAGTCCATATAAAGAGTTTAGACTGACCGTACCCTCATCTAGTCAATTACCATCGCTCTATATCCCATGTATGTATAAACCAGTCAATGCAAACACAGCCCAAGTATCATAAAACTCATAAAATTTCCAACAATAAGTAGAAATCTGGAATGATTATATTTCTCTACACTTTAGTTTGTTCAAGAGACGTTGGCTTGACAGTTGGTTTTGTACTAGCGTAAATAATTAATATTTAACTAACTTTTTTCAATTCCTAAACGAGTGATATAAAATAATCGCATTCTTTAAACGTTTTTCATTGTGTTAAAAAAGGTTGAAGGTTGACAATGATTATAAAACAGGGCTTATAACAATATTAATATTATTTATTATATCAGACAATGGATTATTCACCCTACGGATGAGACTTCAATATTAATGGTATCTCAAATTGATATGAAATATCTATCGTTCCTCTTTATATGAGAGAAGATAGAAGTCTGATCATCCCAGGGCTTACAACCTGGCGTTTGGATGGCTTAAGCGATCACTTTAAACACCTGTGTAACGTTCTGATGTGAAAGTTTATTTGCACATAGACAGATTTTAAGAATTAATGCAATATGGATTTTCAATGGGCAGAATGGTAAGCATTATACAAGTATAAAGCGGTCACAAGTATAAAGTGGTATAAAGTCAATCAAATGCAAAGTCGTAAGACCTGGGATGCTCAGACTTCCATCTTCTTTCATACAAAGAGAAACGATAGATGTTTCATTTCAATATGAAATACCTATAATATTACCTTGACAAATTTCATGCATTTACTAAAAATTGGTATTCAATAATAGAAAATAAGTAACCCGAATTTAAATAGATATTATGAAATGTTATCAACACAATTTATAGACAGATATTATCTGCACACAACAAGTAAATTAAAATTTTATACATTACACATAATAACATCCGCTTCAATGATGAATGCCATATTTCCACCTAATACAGGTATTGTTTGAGTATTAAAAAGTATGTATGATGAAAGGAATGGAAGGAATGGAAGAAAAAGAAAGAAAAGGACTGGTAACAGAAAGGTCTTCTATGTCTTTTAAAGTAAAATAAGGACTGTGTTGTATTTTGTCTATGGCTTTGGGTGAAAGTATTTGCATTCCGGATCTTTGCAGCTTCCTCCAACTTCAAATGGGCAGAATATGGCCTGAGCATCTTTAGGCCAACTGAAAAACATACCATTTTAAATAAAAGCTAAAAGAAATGTGCAATATTAATGTGCATAATTTAACGTATCCTTAACAAAATTGTAAGAAGAGATTAAAAATTCACTATTTTTTTCCAACGAAAGGTTTCTGCTTAATTCATCTCTTGCGTCATTAACACATTTTTTTTACTATAATACGAAAATCTTTTCAACAGGGAATGCATTTTTGCCATAAAAATAGCAGAAAATATGAGAAAAATGTGCCAACGTACAAAAATATGCAATACTGGGGATGGTATCAGAACAAATTCTGATTGTAATTATTTTATTTTTCCCTCTATGCATGTAAAATATTTACTAAGTAGAGACAAAATATTTCATGCAAAATCACTATTACCAATATGATATTCAGATTATATAGATGTAAAATAATATTCTAGTATATTCCCTCAACTCCTTTGTAAATACACAATTACTTGTGTATTATCAAAAATAATCTGGTTTTATTTCAGATGAAAAATAATCTTCATATGAAACAATTTATCGTTCACGTTCGTTACATGCAAAATTCACATTCCATATTTAGTATTTCTTATCAACTTACTTGGCCTTTAGAACTTGAAGAGGTGATATGTAATCTTGGGGGCATCCTTCATCATTGGAATGTTCGAGTAATGAATCCTTACTATCAACCAAATTTAATTGGGCGTTAACTAAATTACTTGCACCATTATCTGCAATCACCGAGTCTGATTTGTGCATTACAATGGATTCCGTTTTTATAATGCATTTGACTTCTAAATTACAAAGTTCTTTCTTTTCAACGACATCATTCTCAGCACAAATTTTGAAAGATTTAATTTGATTATTTTCCGATGGATGGATGACAATATCTTTTTGGGGATCAATTAATGTTTCCTTTTCAGATTCTTCCTTAATTTCCACTGTTTTTTCTGAATTATGTTTACTTTCAACAGGTTCACCGCAAGAATGTAGAGTTACACTTATTTCTGAACATTGATGCGAATCTTTTGTTTCACTAAAAGTGTTAATTTTCTCAGGTGATTCCTTACCTATTTTCAATCTTAATTGAAAATCATTTTTATTTTCTACTGAAGCTGATAATTCCGCTTGTTCTTGTACCTTCAATTTGGGAGATTCACTATCAGAAATACTAATTTCATAATTTGGTTTGCTCTTTTTATTATGATCGGTATTTGAAAGTGGTGAATTATTTAAATGCTTAGCAGCTTTTTTTTCTATAGTATTAGGTGCTTCATTTTTTCTAATCAATAATTTATTTGGTTCGTTTGGTTTGTTTGAAACCATATGACTCTTTGCATTATTTTCTATCTCAGTCTTTTTAGCGGCGAGTATTAGAGCGGTTGAAGGTAGGTTTATCACAGTACTATTACAAAATTGATTCTCTTCTTGACGAGCAATTATTGGAAAAGATTGAACATCTTGATTCCCAGAAGATTTAGCAGCAGGAGAAGTAACGTCTTGATGAATTGTAATTGAAAATGTATTGTTTACTTTAGTCCTTGGGGAAATGTTAATCCTGAAATTATTTTTTTTTTACTTGAATTGAACCTTTTGTAAGAGACCACAAACACAAATGGAGATTTAAAATTTGCATAGAATAAAACTAACCCTGTGCAATATGATTTCTATTTTATTTTAATTAAAAGAAATACTGCGCAAAGCCTCCTCTATTTTAGAAGCTTGTCTGCAAGGTAAATTTCTTAGGCAAGGAGCATTTCCTCAAATGGGAATAATCAACAATAGCATCATACATATTGCCTTATATTTTCTGTTAATCTTAAAATAAATCACATGTTTGCTGCTTACCTCTTCTGCAAAACCTGCTGCTTTTTCCTAAGCCAAGTTAGCTTGAGTTGTGTATTGCTGAGGGTTTTCCGGTTATCGTTGTAAGCAATGTGGGACTTTCTCCAAGCGGCCGTAACCGCCTTTAACTGAATGTACAATGCCTCTTGCTTCTTCTGTAATACAACGGATTCATCCTGCAGTTGTTTGACAACCTTCTCCTGGTTTGCTATTTTTCTCCTGCAACATAGTAAAAGGCATTATTATATTTTCATTTTAAAGGACACACAATTTCCTGCACTCAGTACTGCTATCCTCGACATTAAAACATTCAATATTTCAATACACAAGTTTTCTTGAACAACATAATAAAGTCCTCTTCTTATTTAATCTGTCCAGGAGTGAGTTTCTGCGGCAAAATTGTATTTGGAAAATGTTTTTTTTATTTTTTTACTTTAAAAAATATTAATTATCGAAGCCAATGCTATAAGCAACATATTTTCTCAAAAAGAAAATATTCAGACCAGAAAACATGTTCTTTATCAGAATTATGGATTTTTTAGACAGCATCATTACGATGACATCACACAAACTTTTTCATTAAATACAGAATATTTTATTTCTTTAGTTAGCTTATATTACATTTAATACAAATTATTTTTTACATTTAATTTACATCTTATTATATTTACAACTTCTTACAGTATACAAAACATTTATTTTTAAATTCTTTTACTCTTTTCAAAATGTCATGGGTAAAACAGAAAAATAATCTGAAGTGCGGTTTTAGTGTTTAAATCCAACCACAGATGGCAGCCCAAGTACCATTTTAGAAATAAATGTCACTTTAGAATAATGTTATCATTTAGTCAATTTCTAAATCTTCAATACAAAATTACTTCAAAGTAATCTGGATATTGTAATCAAACTTTGACTATTGTTATCAATTCTAGTAGCTACGTATTGACACTTGAGATGGGAATTGTTAGGAAAAAAATCCTAGGAATTATTCTTAGAATATATTTAGCACTATAAATTCAATATTTTACCTTCCACTTAATGTTATCTGCTGGTTATTTTTATCAAAAGTAACCGGTACCATAGTTTTGCAGATTGGGTGTAATATAAATAATGTTTTTTAAAGTATAGGAATTACCATTTCACGCTCTAACAAATTTAATAAAATTATCAACTAACTTTGTTAAATCAAGTTGCATATCTAAGCCACTAGGAACCGCGTGGCTATTTTCCTTTTGAATTATCCTCCCAGGCGAAATTGCTTGACTCTTGCTAGATACTGATCGCACAATCCTCATATTGTTACTGGACGCCAAAGGTTTACTGATCGAGGGAGATACAGGCACTTTGAGATTGTTCTGCGTGAGATCCGAGTTTTTCAAAGCCTGTTTTCTTTTCAATTCGGACATACGCTTGACCAACTGTCTGTATTCCTGCTGATCAGCCTCCGGCAAATGTTTAACAGCCTGGCAAAAGAAAATAATAATAAATATAGTATCAATAGAATAATCAACGTTATATTTTTTTGCAATCGGGCAATAACTACCTGCGGTGTATCTTTCCTGGCTAAAGAACTGAGGTCTCTTTTGACTATCGGTGTTTTACTTTCAAATTGCGACCGGGCAGTCTTGAGGTAAAGGTCTAGATTTTTCTGGAACTCGGAATGCTGCATTAATTTCTGGTGCATTTTGGTCAAGTTTTTAGTCGTTTCGCATTCACTTCCCGAATCAGATTCTCCTAATTTAATAATCAATCCGGAATCGGAGAGATCACCGGGTTTCAACTGATCAGGTTGATCCGCGGGCTGGGCGGTGGACGGCGGAGCTTCGGAAGACTTAAGCGAACATTCTTTGGAAATACTTTTACTTATGGAATTCAATAACTGCGCCCTTAAAATGTCTTCATCTTCCTCTTCTTCGTCTACGTCATCTAATTTTTTGGAAATATTTATAGGAAACTGTTCCTGCTTCATCGGTTTAAGAATATAATTGTTGCTATCATAATATTGGAAGTCATTAAATAATCCTAAGTCACCGGGCAAGTCTCCGGATGGAGCTCCTTGTCCGAAAGAATTTTCCGGCTCGACAAGTACATCTGTTTCTATGGGTGGACTTTTACAAGGTTCAATGTCTATATCCATATCCACTGTTTCAACATCCGTATTATTTTCGTTAGAAAGATAAGATAAATTAATGTTTTCAATGTCATCATCTGAAAAAATTGTGGATAATGATTTACGTTTACGTTTTAAAATTCTTTTTTTATTGTCTTTCCTGAGTTTTTTGCGTTCAATTGCTTTTTTCATAATAGCCGACTTTAAAGCGATCATTCTCAATTCTGCAGTATCGCTATCTGTACTATCGTCCAATGTTACGCCTTGTAACTTTATTTCGTCCACTTTATTACACGTTTTTTCTACATTACTATCTACGGGGAGTGTGACAGGTTTGCGAATAGATTTAGAATTCAACGCAAGTTGCCGTAATGTTTCGGCATCATCGTCCGACGTACAGGTGTTCGTGACGGATCCATATTTAGTAACTTCTTGATTTTTTGGTTGATTTATTGGCAAAACAGAATTCAAATCAGTCACCTTACTATGTATTATATCACGTCCGACCTCAGCTGACTTTTTATCACAGCTTAATCTGTCATTGTCGGAAATATATTCTATGACATTTGTATAGCTTTTATCTGCGTCGAGATAAGGATGACAGCTTATCTCTTCGGAGGATTCCTTTGGAGTGACCTCTTGGGACTTTCGATCGACGCTGTGAGCGTTACTTCCTTTAATTAAATGCAACAACCTAGTTTTGAGCGATGAATTATCAGTCTTGTGTTTAGGTATTCCGACAGCTTCCCTGAGAATGCGCTTCCTTTGTAAGGTGTTTTCGCAGTCCGAGTCGCTGGAAGAGGATTTCACACTTTTCAAGGGTGCTACTTTGGATTTTCCCTTGACGATTTTGCGTGTCAAACTTTTCCTAGTCCGAGTCTTTTTACGCCGTCTCGGTGTATTCGATGTGTTACGTACTACTGTGCTTCGTATTCCCTTGAAAACTGCATACGGGGTCTCATCGTCAGCATCGTCGATCACAACGAGATTAGCCAAGGGCGAAGACACGCGAGAGGTCGGTTTTAATTTAGGTTTTCGTACTTTTACACCGCCGACTTTTAAATCTAAAACATAATAACGATTATTTTCTAATAGTACCCTGAATAATGAAAATACAAATAAATCTCTTACCCTTTTTAGAACGTAGCCTCGCTTCTTTTTTACCGAGAGCGTAATTATAATTCTCCAAAAACTTTATTCGTTCCCTCAAGAGCATTTCCTCCTCCGTAGACACATCGGATATGTCATCTAGATCGCTGGCTTCGTGTATTTCTCCTTCTTCGAGATCGGAAATATTAATAACATCTTGATCTTTTTCAGACAAATTAACAGTGCAAGGTAAGTCCGAGGAACCCATCTTCAAGCCCATTGTTCGTTTATATCAAGGATACGTGAATATTTTTTTTAATCTACAAAAACCTTCAAACGCTAGGTAATATATATCATTTTTTAAAACCTTTAAATAAATAAACATTTGAATTGTAAAAGAACTAAGTATTATTAATATCACGAAAATACCCGAAACCGATACCCTTCCATATTGCGAAAATTACTAGCCATAGACTACATTAAATGGAAAAAAAATATTGATAAGAACCATAAGCGAATTACCACATGAAAACTTTACTAGTACCTACCTATGAGCCGTTGATATTTTGAGTGTGTCCAAAAATTATGAATAAAATACTGGTCAAACTATAAACTTAATCGAAAATTTCAAGTGATGTTTTCAAAACATCTCCTTGTATTTATATTAAATAATTTAGAAATATTATCACATACATTTCCTAGAGATACCTTGTAATCAAAAAAAACTTTCTCAACTCAGCCACAAATGCTGCTGAGAACTCGCATTTGATAGGAAGTGTCAATAGAAGGATATAAATAAAAATTCAAATTTTGTATAGTGTGCTTGTCAATCATGAGTACAACAATAAATGTTATACGCGTATAATCATTTAAACCAACCTATGACAGATTGTAAGCCTTATGAATTCAGTCATGTTCTTTGAACTTTGAATTTTACAGGGCGAATCATGTAGTATAGGAAAGCAAACATCGCCATAACAAGCACACCCCATGAAGTGTCTTGTCAAAGATCTCTTATTGCTGGACAAGTCCAAAAATAAGACCGATCGTACTTTTTCTGTCTAGATGGACAGGCTTATTATTAGCAGAAAAGCATGCAAAAATTTAGCGATTTTCACTTAGTGGCTTGTATGAACGTACTTTTATAGAAATAAGCATGCTCATTTAAAGTATGCTCAAAAATCGACATTCGTTCGATTTTTGAGGAAGCTACCTGCAGTGAGAGTGAAAGGGGTGTGCTCGCTAGTATCGATGTATGTAAACGGATATGCTTATCTTAAGCAAATAATGTAGACAGCTAGAAAGTATTTATGATTGTCTTAAGCATGCTCAAAAGCATACTTTATTAGTAGCGTGTCTATTTGTACCTCAATGAATATAATGTGCCGACTACCCACACAAAAGCAAATATGAACGTCATAAACTATTTCGACATTTCAAGCAACTACAATTTCTCCAATGTGAGCGTTGTTATACGAGTATGTTCACAGTTAAAGCAAATAGAAGCGAATCACTCTAGCTCTAGACGGAGCACGAATTTTGTAGTTGCAAGGAATATTACATGTTCACTATCGAATGGGTGCGCATGTTACTCATGGTTTTTATGCAATTTATTTTGAGCGATAGTATAAACCCTTGAGGTAGCATATTACGCCCTTTAAATTTTAATACGTCACTCTTCGCGCGTATGTCTAAATAGCGGTACTGTGTAAGTAGGTACTTAATTTATTTACTATCAATACTTTTTATGAATTTATATACAGTCAACACTGTCGTTTATTGTCAGACGGTGCATAGATTTCGTAGTTGGTTGTCAATATTTTTATCAAGGATTTTGTTAGTTTTTATTTGTAATTGTATGTGTTTGCATGTTTATATGCATTATTATATTATTTTGATTTCCTGACGTCAATCTAACAATATAGGAAGCAGTTAAACAATTTAAAGATGGCACATTACAAGGGAGCCGCTTCTGAAGCTGGCAGAGCTATGCAGCTCATGAAGAAGCGCGAGAAGGCACAGCAAGAAATAGAATTGAGGAAAAAGAAAATAGAAGAGGATCTCAGAATTCACAATATAGAAAATAAATTTGCTACACATTACGATGCCGTGGAACAGCAACTTAAAAGTTCGACCATTGGTTTGGTCACTCTCGATGAAATGCGGGCAAAACAAGAACATATTGTTAAAGAAAGGGAAAAAAAGCTCGCTCAAAAGAAAGCCGAAAAAGACAAAGAACGGTTAAAAGAAATCGAAGCTAAACAGGCACAGAAAAATAAACAAAAACAACAGGTAATAACGACCATTGCATTACACTATAATTTATTTTTAAATATCATTTGTTATGAATATGTACTATTTATGGCTTCTTCATATTTTATTGCTGTATGTTTTCAGCATATTCTTTCTATTGAATAATATCTTCCTCTTCTTCTGCTTGGTGTAGGCCTTGTGGCCTGTTTTTAAGAGGGATTAGCCTCCTGCGATTGTTGATTCCCAGCTGTCAATCCATCTCTTTGGTGGTCTGCCAGTGCAATATGGAGGAGTCTGGATGGTACCATTCTCCTCACATGCGATGCCATTGTCTGCTTCGTTACTTTCCCCACCTAACGACATCTTCGATTTATCTTATTCTTGCGTTCCTTATTCTGTATCGTAGACTCTTGCCAGATACGCTTCTTAGAGTCTTCATTTCTAAAACTCTTAGCTCTTTTTTTTAGTAATATACTCAAATAAAGTCCTACAAAATTGTCAATGGGATATGTAAGGGATTAAAAAATTTTGGGTGAAACAAATATAAAAGTCTTTTTACCCTGTAAGAACGAAAATAAAATCGCCACCAATTTTTCCCTGCGTAACGTGGTGTTCTATGTAGCATTTGGTTCTGGAGAGTGGTCAATGAAGAGTGTTTATAAATGGAGTTTAAACAAAATAAAATCGCCACAAAATTGTACCTGCGTAACGTGGTGTTCTATGTAGCATTTGGTTCTGGAGAGTGGTCAATGAAGAGTGTTTATAAATGGAGTTTAAACAAAATAAAATCGCCACAAAATTGTACCTGCGTAACGTGGTGTTCTATGTAGCATTTGGTTCTGGAGAGTGGTCAATGAAGAGTGTTTATAAATGGAGTTTAAACAAAATAAAATCGCCACAAAATTGTACCTGCGTAACGTGGTGTTCTATGTAGCATTTGGTTCTGGAGAGTGGTCAATGAAGAGTGTTTATAAATGGAGTTTAAACAAAATAAAATCGCCACAAAATTGTACCTGCGTAACGTGGTGTTCTATGTAGCATTTGGTTCTGGAGAGTGGTCAATGAAGAGTGTTTATAAATGGAGTTTAAACAAAATAAAATCGCCACAAAATTGTACCTGCGTAACGTGGTGTTCTATGTAGAATTTGGGTCTGGAGAGGGGTCATTGAAGATTTTTTATAAATGGAGTTTAATCAGTGTTTATATGTATTTTAGATTCAAGCTTTGTCATTTGCTGTAGAAGATGACAATGACGACGATGATGATGATGATGATGGCAAGGATTCGGACGACAGTCTCGAAGATAAGAAACTCAGTTGGAGAGAGCAGACTGAACCGGTTCGTGAGTTATATTTATTTATTATGATTCAAACATTTTCGCCTGGGATTTTGGATTTAATAAGCTCTACATATAGAATGAGGATGGAGGAATATTAAAATAAATTCAAAAAGAAAATTAAAAGGAATTTGTATCATTAAAATTATTTATCAAGATTATTTATGATTTATAATTTAAATACTTTCATATCTTTTTTGTGTTAAGTGGATATTTGTTTTATTTTTTAACTTTAGTGAAACATTAATACATTAAGAACTTTTTTTGTACTTCATGTTTCATGTAATAAATTAAAATTTCACTTAAAAACATATTTTGTAGATTTTGTAGAAACGTACAAAATAATAAAATAAAAAAATCAAATATAAACAATATTTTTAATTAAAGCCACTGTATGAATACAAGACACAGAGTATCATTGCAGTTAGCGACGTTCGGCTATAGAACCAAGTACAGATTGTGTCAGTACATAATTAAAGCATTTTATGATAATTTTACTGCTGAGTTATCAGTTACCTGAGAGATTCCAATGTGTGTCTCATTTCTTTTGAAATTGTTTGATAGGCGGCCAAGAAAATAAAGAAGAATCCCGATGTGGACACTTCCTTTTTACCGGATCGGGATCGGGAAGAGGCGGACTTGAAGTTGCGTGAAGAGTTACGGCTGGAGTGGGCCATGACGCAGGCAACTCTCAAAGACCAACCGATAACCGTCACCTTCAGCTACTGGGACGGCTCCGGACACAGGAGGAATGTTACCCTCAAGAAAGGTCCGCAGGATTTCCCTTTTTTATTGTTAATTTATGTTTTTAAATTTATGGTAATGACACCTTTTTTGCCACTCCAGTCTATTTTGCAAAACCACTATGATAATTATTATTTCAGTGTCATGTTTATTGACTATCATTTTATATTCTATTATCTAATACATTGTACAGTGAAGCTCCTTTATTTGAAATTTAGGGGACCAAAAATTTTAAAAACACTCAAAATTCAAGCAGCTTAAAAAAAACTCACATATTTCGTACATACTTAAATTGATGGTCCCGTTGTTTCCAAAGAAATTTGTATTTTTTGTTAACAAAATAACAGAAGCAGTGAATGAATTCACTGTTCGGTTAACACGTTCCTTAGCAAACAGAGTAGTGGGATAAATACCCAGTATTCCGGGTTTGAGTTCTGTAGTAAGCAATTATTATTTCCTGTGATATAATAAATTTATGTTATTGCAATGATTTCCACTACTATTTGTATTTCCTGGTTAGGTTGTGTTCAACCCAGCGTAACCTAACCTAATTTCACGCAATTCTAGTACTATTTATATGGAGAGTTGATTTTGTTTGTTTCTTCCAGGTAACTCAGTGTATCAGTTCCTGCAGAGATGTCTGGACACCTTGAGACCAGAGTTCAGTGAATTAAAAACAGTTTCAGCGGACCAACTGATGTATGTTAAGGAAGATTTGATTTTACCTCACCACTACACTTTCTATGACTTCATAGTTACAAAGGTTCGTAATATATTGTGTAAAGTATTAATTTGCTTTTGATTTACATAAATGTTATGTTTTCCCTGTTTTAAAACGAAAGAGGTTTTTTAAAATTGTTCTAGAACAATAACACATTATTTTCATGATCAATGTCTCAAAAAAATGGTTATTTATCCTTAATTTTTTTTTATCCTGTTGGAACTCTCATTCATTCATTCATTCAAACCCTCATCCACACCCAATGGTGCATATGCACTGCATCATATAAACACACTGTTTTCTTGATTGTTAACACATGAAGGAAAGGTTCCAGTCCAGGGTAATATTGAATAAATATTTTTGGAACTCTAGCTGACAATATTTCCATGCTAGTGAAATTGCTTTATATAAATTGTCTGCAATTATTATTATACGGAAAAAAATGCAACATAGTCATTTCACAATTCTAGGCCCGAGGAAAGAGTGGACCCCTATTCCAGTTTGACGTGTCTGATGATGTGAGATTGATGAGTGATGCCACGCAAGAAAAACAGGACTCGCACGCTGGAAAAGTTTTGTTGAGGTAAGACATTATTTCATCAATAATAATGAAACTCCCGATCATTCATTACTTGGCAACATTTGAATATTTAGCTGCTTTTAACATTCCTCTTCAAAATTATATATTTGCAATATTTTCTAGGCATACAATGTATGCAAATACGAGGGAAGAGTGATTTTTTCATATTTGAAATCTTGAAATACAATATAGGCGGAGAATGTTTGCAAAGACAGAGTGGTATGGCATTATTTTCTCTCTGCCTACCATTGGCGTGATGGTTAGCTAGGTAGTTAGTTAGCTTTGCATTCTTTATACATATGTTTAAATTTCTAACATCAACCTCAAATGATCTAATTTAGTGAATTAAGTTTCTCAGATCAAAGCCTACTTTAAATTATTTTCAATTAAAAATAAGTTTATATTTTCTTTCATTGGTTTGGCAGTCACTTTGTGATAAAATCTATCCATTTTTAATTTTACTTCTGTGACACGTGTTTCGATGCATTCAAAGATTTAAGCAAAAGTGGTATTTACGATGTAAAACTTAAATTACAAAAGTTTTATTTGTTTAACTATATTGCAATGAAATATATTAAATATGTTTTATAAATAAAATATGTATTAATTTTATTTTTTATGTCTTAAATTTACAGATCCTGGTATGAAAGGAATAAACACATATTTCCGGCTTCTCGATGGGAGCCATATGATCCTACAAAAACTTATAGCAAATATACCATCAAAGGAAAGTAATCTTCATCCAATCAAATAGATTACCATCAATGTACATAATTAATAAGTACAAACTTGCCTTACATATTGTGTATGTTATATTCTAAATCCAAGGCAAAATAATTTTATACATTTATGTTCTTATGTTTTTTTTTCAAATCATGGGAAGGTTTTGTCATTGCTAATGTTCATATTTTTCCTGGTCTTTCGTTTAAATGTATCTATTTATTTCATACTTTAAAAAATTCTAGTAACCCTACTAAAGCTTTAAACGTAAACACATTAATGTACAGTGTATTTAAGGAAACTGATAGAGATAGTCTATGGGGAGTTTTAGTACAGTGTAATAAAACAATGGACTATGTGCCTATTTTTAAAATATTTTTCTAGATAGTGAATATTATTTTACATATAAATAATGTAAAAAAAATGTTATATCTTTCTGTATTTTGTCTATGATTAATTTGACAAATATGTTCACTTTAATTTCGCACCAAAAGTCGTGGTGTGAGGTTTTTTCAAGTATGTATGCAGCTGTTTTTTGTGATTTTTAACCGTCTTTTTTTAAAGCTGAAATCGAACTGTTTGATACCATTTTTGTAGGGTGCACTCTAGGGCAATTTTTTTATTTATTACAACCACCTTAGGATTTAATTTTTTTGTTTTACAGAAGAAATTTAAACATCCATGACTGTTCATAGAAAAATAATTTGAGTAATTTTAAAATATTGGAATGTACATATGTAGTCTATTGTATATGTAATATGACAAATAAATAGATACATACATAGTTTGAATGCAATTATCTTCTTTTCCTGTTCCACACCTAATATTTATGTGATTTTGGAAGTATTTTTTTAATACCTAACAAATTATATATACCTACTTCCCTTAACCAAATATTATACATATAAGCAGGGCTTTTTTTAAAACAAAAAAGGTCCCGGAACTCACTTCATGTCAAGCTTATAACAAAAATATATGTATTCAAAAATCATTTAAATATTCATTCCAAACCATATTTTATCATTTTGATGAATTATTTATATATGTATATAGATTGTAATTACGTAGCGCAAACATTGTATGGTCTTATTCATTTTGAAAATTAAAAAAAAAAAAAATTATCCGTGAAAAAAGATACCGGAACTCCATTCCACCCCGTTATATGGAAAAAAGCCCTGCATATAAGTATTCAAAATGTTTAATTCTTTATTTCGGCCTCCAATATGTATTGAGAACGAGGGGATTACAATTCGACTGTGACCGATTATGTAATAAGGTAAACTATTATAGCAAATGAGGAACATCCGCCATTGTTCTAATAATAAGAAAACCACAGATAACTCATCAAGAGAAGTGAAACTGTTAATGGGATACAACTGGTCTTCTGTTACATTTAAGGAGTGGAGGCAAGCTGTATCATTCTTTGATTTCATTTACCAATTGACTTCACTAAACAAATCACATGTGATAACCACCTCTTGCGATAAAAATCTCAAACTTAAGACAAATTTTATTGGGATTTGAAGGAATACATATGAAATAAAAGTTTGTTTTGTATATGATTTATTGAATTTTGTAATTGTGAACAACATACATACTTAAATACACAATATTATTTGTAAATACAGTGAGTAAATAAACATTTATTTTTCTACGGGGTTTCTGGTAATCTTATATGTATACATAAATATATTTGATTTCTTTCTGTTTTTTGTGTGTCATTTCGATGTTCTGATAAAAAAATAAAAACATTAATTAAATAGGCTTGAGGATATTATTTTATCTTATCCCAATTTGTGATATATTTACTGGATTAGACTGTGGGATTGTTTTGATATAAATTCTTGATAATGCTCTGTAACTAGGCCACTTGGAACAGTTCGGTCAATTAAAATATCTGGTTATTTAAGGATGGAGAATGAAATTGCAGTAATTTTTTTTAACTTAAGAATGGACATATTAGAATTATCTATCCCTGAAGAAAACATGATATTTGTTGAAATCAGTTAGAATAATACATAGTACCAAAAATATAAATGGTTAGAATCATCAAGTTTGTGTTTTTATTTTATTTTATACAGTCTCTATTTTAAATCTGTTTTCAACAAAAATACTTGCATGCAAACAGCGGTAATGAAATTTATTTATTGAGGCAAGTATTTCAGTTTTAAAATAATGAAAAAACATTTTTTTAAATTTTAAATCAAAGTTTTAATTATTATATTATAATAGTGAAAAAACGTTTTGGACACAAACTTTTATATTTTTTTCTAGTCTGTGGTCCAAACAAGCATGATGAAATCATTCAATGCTCTTTTTACCTTTAATTCATCTGTTGTGCAAGAAATTAGTTCAGTTATGATATTATTTCTGTGTTATTTGAGTATAAAAAGAATGTATAGGCTGTATCCATTGATCATGAGGTAAAGGTAGAGGAAAAAATAGATTACTTTTCATCAGTATATAATATTAGTTAAAAGTGTGTTTTTCTCTCAAATGGATAAATATGTTTTAAATTTTTTAATAACATTTCTTATTTGTGTAAATTTAAAGGGTTGTTTATTTTTTTTTGTTAATATAATATATGCAAAATTGATGAAAAATATTTTTTAAATCATCTTATCATTTTATTATTCTCTTTGTGAAACACGTTTTTTGGTTGTTTTATAAAAATGGTTTTGAATTAAGTTTTTAATTACAATCCGATAGAAATATGTTTTGACTGCGCATTTTTTACAATTTATTTTTTAAACTTCAAACAACATACATTTGCATTTTATATTCTTATATTGATAATAATTATTTAAATATGTATGTAATTTCAAGAAAATTAAGAGGAATAAAATTTTAATAGTTTTGTTAAATTTTTTTAATACATAGTATATATATGTAAACGGAATAACCACACCGATATTTTAAATATAAATATTACACCCAGACATCAAGAATAGAACATTTATTTATATTTAATTTCTTAATATAAATTCACTTGTATTAGAAACCCAGTGTTATAATGTATATTTTTTAATCGGGAACGAATAACTTTGTTCCAATTAAGATCCATGTACCTGTAGTAGGAGTGACAATTTTTTTTTTCGTCATGGGCCGCATTACTTATTTTGCGTTAAATTATAACATACCAATCTTTATATCAGGTCTATTATTTCAATTGAAAAGATTGCAAAATTTAAGGTCTCATTCCTTTCACTATATTTGTGGGATGACAATGTATTTTTAGTGTGTAGATATAATTTTTATTCTTTCTGTGCCACTTCTAACGAAGATCGGCGATCATCGTGGCTATCTTCACTTTAGATGCTGCAGCTCGGAACAGAGATTTGGTGCTTCTGCCAAACCATTGTCGTAGGTTTTTCAGCCATGATGTCCTTCGGCGTCCTTGAGTTCTTCGTCCCTCAATCTTTCCTTGTATGATTAGGTGGAGAAGATGATATTTTTCATTTCTCATGACGTGTCCGAAGTACATCAGCTTTTTATAGTGAATCATATTAGATCTTAGATCTAGCAAAATATTTGTTTCGTGGGCCAAGATTCGAAAACTGCCTTCCAAGGGCGAGATTGATTATACATCTTAAGGTTTAATTAAAATTATTACAATATTAAATGTTCACACCGATAATAATGATATAAAATTTACGTGATTAAACATCGAACGATTAAGTTAGCTGAGAAGATTTTACTCGTTACATGTATGTAAACAGTAGACATTTTTTCTTAGATTAGGTACATCAATAAGCGCTTTAAGGTATGTATTAATGGATGGTGTACTGATGCTATCAGCTGGTACCATCTACTTACGACACTGAAAACATTTTTGGCACTTTAAATAGACATTTATAAAGTGAATATTCAGTCCGTCATATTACTCTATGCGACTTTTAAATTAAATAAAATCACCACTTTATGCGAGTATTGGTAAGGAATTTCTTACATTTTTCTGATCAATATAATTTATCATTTGTAGATTAATACGTAACCGCTTTATAAATTATTTCATATGAACTTGTGAATGGCTTCAACGTTGAATTTGAGACCTAATTTAAAGTTTTTATTTGGAAAATGTATGGATATAAATATATTCTTAAATCATTACAGAGTTTCTTCCAAAATAATGTGATTATGGATTGATATATTTTATGAAATGGACGATTATTGCATAATAATATTATAATAAATAAACATTAAAAACAAATCTTCGTCAACAATTTTACTTACAATTTGTTTTATGATTGATTAACAAATATATTTAATGTTTATATTATAAAGGAGAAGAAATTCATACGTAATTATAAAAGGTGATATAAAGTCCCGTATGTCGTTTATGGTAGCAGAGCACCGAAAATGTGCTTTTTGACCATATCACCTGCCACCGTATTACATGGGAATAATGTCTTAAGAATTTGTGCATATTTATATTATTATTTTTTAATTTTTTTATTCAAGATGAAAATAGAACCAACATTAAAGGTATTTCAATATTTATTCACCTAATTTTCATTTTATTGTCGTTAAAATGTACTGATATATATTAATAGTTTTGTATTTTAATGTAAAATTCTATTTATTTTCGAAAAATACTGTCAATTTATTTTATATGAATCTCTTATACATATATTAATTTATAAATTATCATTGTGAAAATAATATATAAATTTTATTTTGTATGCCTGCCAGACTTTATTCATCCGCTAATTATTTTAATAATTGAAATGTTATTCTGAACAAATGTATCGGTACCTACATATACAGAAAACGTGATTTAAAAAATGGATACATATACTTGTATTTTTTAGTAATGGGTAAATATTTTAAAAATAACAAGTTACGCAAAATAGTCAAATGTCGAGAAATGTCTCTGTCCATCGACTAAATTATGTTAAATATGTCTTTCCGAAATTCCTGAACTTCTCCATGATACAATATAATCTGAATCAAATAAATTAAATACATAACACCATAATTTATTAATTTGTGTACACACAAATCAAAACAGTTTTGTAATTGTTTTGTAAAATGTGCTTTCATATCCTTAAGTATTATTAAAAATTTAATAGTCGTAATTATATTCAATTATGTTAAAAGTAGGATATATGTGATAGAATAACAATAGCCATTTATATAAGATTTATGTAGTATTGACTGTAAAGAAGCAATTTGAAGACTAAATAACATTTTTGCATACACAAATATACAGTTATCTTAAAATTTTAATATAATTTACCAGTATATTTTAGGTACACCATAAAAAATGTTGCTGGAGTCTGTAAAGGGTGAAAATTATTTTTTAATCCTAAGGTAGCGATAGATGCAAGGCCGATTATTATTTCTTGTGTGAGAAGACATTTTTTTATTATTTGAAATATACACACAATAAGCCAGAATTATACAGTTAAGAAGAAAGGACAATAATCTTTATGTATAAATAACAAAAGGCCTTTAAATAGAATCACGTAATATATCTATAATACAACATTAATTTATAATAAGATCTTGTCTTAGTAATAAAAATTGTTCAATTATTTTTGCAATACTGTGATAAACAATTTGTCGTTTGAATATTTGGAGCTAGTGTTTATTCGGGTTTTTGCTATATTTTTCAGCTATTTCAACAATTCAAATTTTCATGTACATATTTGAAACATTTTTATATTAAACACAATGAATCTCACATGCTAATGTGAACTCAAGGCGTCTGCAAGTTTCCTGCAAGGCATCAGATATTAGTATAACTAGCTCAAAATTGATCCTATGTATTGATTTAATAACCATTTTTTTCTTTGTAACCGTCCATGAAACATTTCTGGTCACAATAGCGGCTGATATGGTCACAAAGCACAGTTTGGGCACTTTGTAACCGTAACATCTCCCAAGTGACCAGAAATGCTATAAGATTGGCTTGGGTTACATGTGAAATTTACAATTATGCCAGTACATGTATTGAACGGTATCAAAAGAGTTTTTTTTTTCATTATTTTAAAATGATTTATTTGAAGGAATAGCTAGAAAGTTCAAAATTTATATTAAGATAACATTCATTGTGTGCTTAAATATTTTCTTTAATGAAATAACACACATTTATAGACGGATGGTATAATAATACATACCTAAAACTAATATTACACTGATTAAAAATACTGTTATTTTTATAATACGATATATATTTTTTTGATTTGAGTTATTTAATGTGAAACATTGTAAATCGTAAGTCCTCAGTATGGTTGTGTACACCATGTTGATGCGATATGGTGCCTTATACACCATTTGGGTGCAAATAGAGGTAAAAGAAGGAGAAAGAACAATCTCAAAAACATTTTATTATTTTTTTTTTGAATTACCTAACGTCTAAGTGACTCTGAAATCTAGCTACGGCTTATGCAACACCGATTATTATGACCCTACTCAGGCTTCAACTTTTTTAGTTTTATAGCCTATGCCTACTCGTGAGTGGATTTACTCTTTATGTTCAAAGTTACTATAATTTCATTTAATTCATGAGTGAAAATTCTAGGCAAAAACACTCGCAACCTTGTATAATTATCATAATTTAGTTTTGAGCCTTCATTGATGTCAAAAGGACATTTAATATAAGGTTTTATTTAAAATCGACAGGATATATTATAATATACGGTTTTATTTATTACTATATATTATTCATAGTGACCATTGTTAACGTCTTTGGAAAATCTTTAATGAATTTATAGATTTGAAATAGTACTAACATTTTTTTCTGTTTTTGCTTTGGCTATTACTCTGCCCGTAGAAATTATGAAGGAGTCCTTTCCGGTAGTTTTCGATGAGAACTTACGATTGTGAATAACATAGGAATGTAGCTTATCTCAGTGTATGCCACATGGCAGTGGCCTTCCTGGGCTGCTGAACCATCTGGGACCAATGCAACCCCTCCTGGCCGGCCTCCGTGGCGCCCACGCAGCACCACCCCACGGCCTGCCCACCGCTGGAAACACAAACCTGGAGGGAAAGAGAGGATTTACACATTTTATGGATATTTACCAAACCCTTTTTTTAATTATTCTTCTTCTTCTTTATGTGTCGTGTCGGGTCCCCCAGACGTTGACTATCACTTGTGAGAAAGTGTCCCTATTTTGGGCAGTCCAAAACAGCTCCTTGACATTCTTTACTCCTGTGTACTCATTATTAATTTGATTTATTTTGACATAATATTTGCATATAAATTTGAATAACAATAAAAAGATGGTGCGTTATATGTAATGTAGAACTTAAACTGTATTTCAGGACTTTCATTTCTGGTGAATTTAATAATTTCAAACTGGTTGTCGATCAGTATGGTCTGCAAGTTAATGATACTGAAAAGAAAATAATTGATTTTGTTTTTCTTACTGAACAGAAGTACAGTGAAACCTCTCATAATGAGTAATTTGCATAGTAAAATGTGAAAAAGTTGCCCCCTTTACGATCAATATTTCGCAATACGAGTTACAGAGAAAGGGCATGTCCCTTTGTCACGAAATTTACTTATGTAAATACAAATATTGAAATAAACAAGTAAATCACTAACAGTGTTAAGCCTGTCACACGATATCCTCAAATATTAGTGTAAATTCAGTAAAACATAATTTATTCAGGTACCTCGAGAGCGGCATCCTGAATGCTATTAGCAGACAAGCTGAAGGTGAAGGCCTCGTTCCACACCGGGTTGTCTGTGTCCTTGTCTTTGCAACTCGCTGTCTTCTTCTTCTTCACCCTCTTGCCGGCCACCAGCAGATAAACTTTTACAAACGGATCTGGAATTTTCATTATAAACATGTAAAAAAATGTATCAAATGTGAAATATTACAATTTGAAACATGTTTACATTTTTGCAATTTGTTACCAAATATTGCATATTCTTTACTCGAACATTAGTTCATGACATTTATTCTATTGAAGACTATGGGCGTTTGTCCACTACGCCAAATTTATTGTCCGGCACGTCAGGTAGCGTTTTAAAATGATGATTGGCTTGTGCTTTTGTCCATCTTTCTTTGGATCGGAGCTCTTGATCGGTGCGTGAACACGTTGCGCGTAAATTCGGTCACGCTAATCTGTCGTAGTCGCTTTCATTTTTCGAAACAGGACTGCTGGACGGTAAAATTCCGGGTAGTGGACAAGTGCCCTATGTGAAAAACTGAATTTGATGAACTGTTTTTATGGATTTCATACAATTCTATGGTCATATGTAAGGATTAAGAGAGCCCTCTAAGAACTCGGTAGATACATTCTAGTTTACCCTCGACAAACTATATATCCATGTGTTGTCACTTGAGACAAATATACAACTTTCCAAAATTTGAGTTGTTATCAATCATGTCGAAGATGGATAATGTTTCCAGTTTATAAAGCGATCCTTCAAATCAGTCACTTTCTTACTTGAAACAACACGTTGACTGCCAACTACAAGATAACTCTTAGATTGCGTTCTTTGCTAGGACGCCGACTAGGAGTTATCTCCTGCTGTGTTTATTTGCCATATTCGTGCAGCTATGCTAAAATTCCTAGTATGTCAGTGCTAATATGGATAGATGGCGCATGGGAAGAGAACAAAAAATCAATGCTGGCTTACATTAACAGAAAATTTATGAATAAATGAACAGAAAATAAAATTATTTACTATAATTAGAGTTTTTTATAATTTTATATGACTAAATGATATTGCTTTTTAAACCGGAATTCTGAAAGTGCCTACAGGTTTCTAGTTAAAACCATAGTGCAATATGTGTTGCCTATGTAACAGAGATAGTGCTTGTATAGATTTCATGTTGGTATCAATTTTGTGAGGTTATTGAACGGAATAAACAAAATGGCAGGTGAGTTATACTCATAATAATACTAAAAATTAGTAGTGTTATATACAGTATTACCTCATATTTTCAAGAATAAATGCTTTTATTTATTCTTTATAAAACATGGTCTTTTTTGCTAACCACCACGCACACAATGTGTATTTTTAATTTTGTTGAGGGATAAATATTCTTTCAATCTGTGTGCACAATTTTCAGTAAAATTTTGTTTACACTTACACTTATTTGTAAATAATTTCTAGAAATAAAAATGTGTTAAATAAAATATTTTTTATTCTGTCCTCAAAGGGTTATGTGAAAACGTGAAGCGAATCCAGCATTTGTGAACAAAGCTTTGGATAAATTCAAAATATGGTGAATATTTACGGACCTTACCCAAAGACTATCAGATTCTAAAAAGTATTACAAATAATAAGTCATCTGTTGACGGTTATTACCGAAAGACTCCTTGGTATCAGGGCAGGGTTGCAGGAGGTTCCTGGCCTTGAGAATCACGGCCGTGAGTCGCTGCGCCGAAGGCAAGTAGCTGAGGGACAGGAGCAGCTCCTGCAGCTCTTCCGGGGGGCGCTTCTGGCGGGACAGCTCTCCCCACACCTCCACACCCCCGGCCACACTGAGCCCTTCCAGCGCCACGCGCACCTCACCGGTCACTTCGTTACGAGAATATCTGCAATGTGCATCAAAGGTTAGGTTAGACTGGTTTGATGAGTGTATCCAGGTCCCGTATGTGGCTTCTGGTATCCGATAACATTGTTAAATCTGAGTAAAGTATATTGACTGTCTATATTATTAAAATACGAAATGACGGCTGGTAAAGTGTAAAAAAATTACTTTTTTGAAAACTTTGAGCTCTGATTGTAGACCTAAAGTAGTATGGAATATTTTTTAAAATATTTTTTACATTATGTGCAATCCAAAATGCTTAGACCCATTAGTTTTTGATATCTAATTTTTTTTCATATGTCAACGGCCCACTCTAATATATACACACACACACACACTGTGTGTGTGTGCCATGTCTCCACCTTCATAGTGTAGTGACAAGCACGTTGGACTACCATTCTGGAGATCCTTAGTTCACTTAAGTCGCTGCAATAGACTGATATAGATAATAGACTATAGAGTCTTATAAACATAAAATACGTATTTATAATAGTATATAGAAATCATAACAAACCTAATATTTGAACCAAAGTTACATCTTCAAAACTTTATCCGTACCCGATGGTGCATAGAGCACTGCATCATATAAAGTGTTATCTTGATAAATAAAATAATCTGGTTAGGATTTTGCATACATCCAACTAAGAGTCCAAATAAAAGCTTTCTCTATCCAACCATAGATGGCTCCAGGGAACAATAAAAATGTCACAATAGATTTTTAAGAATTAGTGCTATTAACCAAGCATGAATATTACCAAAAAGCAACTTCTGAATCAATTTATGAGATTTCAGTTAGTTAAGGAATATAGTTAGGTTAGGTAATGTTGGAAACAATGCTCACCTATCATAGTCGTACACTTGAAGAAGGAGAGTTTTATCCGAGAGCTCATCGTGAGAGACTGGAAACTTGAAGTGCTGGTCGAAGAAAGGGTTGGGGTCATTTCTGTGAACCGGGGTTTGTCGCGAGCGGTTGTCCACTTCAGGCAGAAGCGACACCCTCACATAAGGATCGTTGAATCCACCCTGGTCACTTCCTGCCAGGTCATGAGCTGAATTGAAAAGAATAATGCACATGTTATTTTTTAATATTTATTTATTTATTAATTTTTGTTTACATTTCACTTCTCATTATTTCATGGTACATTCATTCATTATTTATTTCAAACATAAACACAAAATCACACATATTTATAGCCTGTTCGTGTGTATATAATATAATACAATATACACCATGGTATAAGGCTAATTGTGATAATTTGAAACCGGAAAATGAAAAGAATGTAAATTAAAGACTAAAAATTAAAACCAAAAATGTTAAAAAAAATGTAAAATAGAAATAGTTATTTGTAATTTAAAAAAAAAATTGAAACATAAGTGATGAAATTATTTTAAGAGAAGAATTGACCAATTCACATGAATAAAAAGTCTACATATTGTGGATAATAATCATACAAAATTGAGTACATTTGATGCAGAAAAATAATATGGTCAAGACTTGGGAATCTTTTCATTTCTAAGGTCACATTTATCCGATACAACAGGAGAATTATAATGTACAAAGATATTCAGATTTTTTCAATTGGCTGTATCAGAGTAGTTAGGCCTCAGTTTGCATATCGCTGGTCAATGGTCACTAGCTGTATAAATAACATACATATTCTAAATCAATTATTTATTATTGATGTCTTTCCTTTTGCTCTCCAGCTTTATATGGTATTGTCTTTTAAATTTAATTAATTTAACACTCTGTCTACCAAACGGGTCCAACGGACCTGTTTCAAAGCTAATGTGGGGTTAATTGAAACTCTAAATATACCATAATATGTATATTTTATTGAGACAACAATATATAACGTACACGAGGCTTCTTTTTCTTTTTTCCTCTTATTCCCCATTACTGTGGGTTGTAATTTCTTGAAGCAATGACTCTACTCCAGTTAACCCTTGACTGCGCTGCACGTAGCGCTCCAACCACCGAGGTGCCTGCTGCTGTCTTAACTTGATCGGTACATTGTGTGGGGGTTATTCTTCTCCCTCTCTTCCCCTCCACATGAGAATTACAAGTAAAGAAAGAACCATACTTAACATAAGAGTCTATTGGATTTTATTCCAATGGTAGTCATTCATTGTTTTCGTTTGTGGTAGACCGAGGGTTAACAACAGTCTATGTTCCTAATAGAGTATATATGTATATATATATATATATATATATATATATATATATATATATATATATATATATATATATATATATATATATATATATATATATATATATATATATATATATATATATATATATATATATATATATATATATATATGTATTTTTTTATAAAGAATGGCCTTGTATATAGAATTTAATGCTTTCACATTGGTGAAATTGATATTGGTCAAGTTAAATAATATTATTAAATAATAAATCACGTTAAACCTATTATTTAACTAAAAATTGATTCTGTTAAATTTTAAAAAAAGTAATTGAAAGGTTGTATATAATTGGGTACCTGCTCGCTAAGATGAGTTGGATATTTGTAGGGAGGGGAATGAGCGGACCCAAAGTCTTAAAAAATGTTGGCATTTGGTCGTTTATTGGGCAAACAAAGAATATGTGGTTAAGGTCTTCTTTTTCAAAACGACACTCGCAAATGGGGGAGTCAAAGACACAATAGAGTATATTACCTTCAATCAAGTGGACAGAGAAGTCGGACCGGTCGAAATCGTACTTGAGTCTCATGTGCAGGCGTCCTAGGGAAGGGCCCTGCAGAACTCCGTCTGGAGCCCCCAGGAACAGGGGCCCCTCTCTCTTGGTGTAAAGGTCGGGCTGCAGGGTTCCGAGGGGGCTCGCGGGGGGCAGGGGGCTATTACTGTCCACTAGAGAGTTGCTTCTGTCTATTCTATAATGCAATAATAATAAATTATCAATTAATATTATGATATGAAGCTCTATACCCTGCTTTCTTTATCCATAAAGTAATACATAACAAACTGTGTATTGAACAGCTATCAATGAATGGAGAATGGGAGCAAGTAAAAATGAATGAGTTGGTCTGCGATCCCCGGTGGTCAAGTCGTAAAACATGCGCTTTTGTTATCCACGTCAGTATGACGAACATTGCAATTATTGCAGAATTGCACGTGCGCTAAAGTTTTAACAAATAATACATAATCTCTTATTTTCTACGAATATGGAAAAATGTTAAAGTACCGTAAAGTGGGTATACATTGCACCAAAATGCTGCAATTTTTCAAAAAATTGTCTATTCAGATCAGGTTTTTTACTGTTTCTGAGGTTTCAACTATTGCAATGTAATAACACATATACCTGTAACATGTCTGATACGTTTTTAAATTTTTATCTATTTTGCCTGTATTTTTTTTTTATATTTATATTTTGGTGCAAAGTATCCCGGGGTAAAGTACAACTTTGCACCATGATATTTTCTCTACACTCTTCGTACTAGAATCCAAATTGATGCAAAGTAAAGGCTATCCTACAAGTTTAGTTGGACCTTATGAAGGGTTTTGGCTCACAGTTCACTAAATGCAGATTATAATATTGTATAATTATGGAAAAATAAGACACTTGATAGAATTTTTTTTTAAAAAATATTGAAAAATCTAACAAAAATGTTTTTTTTTTCAATACTGAAGGTTTCAAATTATATAAAATAAAAGGTGGATATTAAAACATATCGTACTACATAGGTAATAGGAATTAAAATTAAATTAGGTCTAAATATGGTCAAGTTCCGGGACGGTAAAGAAACCTCTTTTGGATTGCATTTTCGGTTCTTTTATGGAACCCGCTACATCCTTCCAAGAATATTGAAGAAAGTCATCCTTCATCGGCCACTTCCACGATTTGAGACTCTCCTGCATGGATTTAACAGCTCTGTCTTTCTTTATTTCCAAAATCTGTCCCGGAAATTTTTCTCCTTCATAATGAAATACGACATATTCTCCCACCTTCTTTTTTACTGGTCCTAATGAAACGGAAGAACAAATACGATAACTGGTTTCAGTCATCGTTTTTGTTCTTCTCCCTCTTCCTCAAAGCTTCCGTGTGAACTATAATCAGTTAATGCTAGACATGCTGGAAGTTTCGATGCGGAAGGTGGGATCATTGATGTAGTTGGTTCAGGTAGCATTTGTGTCTCGTCAACGTTCATTTCGACATTTGGATCGTGAGCAATGCTCTTACCTGGTTCTATCGGTATCGTTTTCCTGCGTTTTAAGACTGAATTCTTTGGGTTGAATCTGTTTTCTTCCAAAAACTGTTGAAAACTCTGGCGCTCGTCATCGTCATATGCTTTTAATGGCAACCGATTAAGCAACTGACTAGTTTTAGCAACAGTCAAGGTTTTATGTCTTTGCAAAAATGATCTTATCCATTCAGAGCCTGGTACGTTGTTCTTTAATATTCGTACTCTTCTGCCAAATCTATCCAAATAGGCTATTAGAATGTAGCAAATGTTAAAAACACTCACTGGGAAACCGTACTCACTCATGTCTACTATGCAGTTTACGAAGGATTGCTCTTCGCCCTTGTCACATATCGGAGGTTTTCCCACAGGTTTTGTGTGCTGACCTTTGAGCTTATAGTTAATCGTCCTTCTGGGGATTTTGAAAATTTCTTTAGCCTTTCTTTGACTGATTGTACCATTTCGAATGGCCTCCAAACACTGCTCCACTCTCTTCGGTGTAAAATCGCAGTATCGTCTGGCTAAGGCCGCTGTTTGTGTGTTCTTGACATTTTTGAAAAAAATAAACCATCAGAAATTAAGAAAGTACACAAAACCTATAGATATTTAGCAAACATGTCAAGTTGTATTAGCCGTTTTAAGACTTTTCATCAAATTAATTAACTATGGCCTTTTGTGGATACTTTGCACTTGGTGCAATGTTACCCCAAATGTGGTCAATACAAGTCCGTTCTTAAAAAAATATTATTTTTACATAAACTTGACAATGTAACTAAAAAATACAGCATTTGAGAAAAACAGGGCCTATCTACCTACGATTTAGAGACCACTCACTTGTTGTAACTAGTTTCAGTATACTGATTCCACTGGATTTTTTCGGACACAATTTTCAAACAGAAAACTTTCTTTACGTTCGGACAGGAAAAACGCATTGAAGCAATAGCGACCGACTGTTACTTCTGTAAACTAAAAAGTAGATTGAAGTGCCATCTATCAGAAACAATAGAAAGTAGAATGAAAAATGACATGTATCAGAGATGACCAGCTCTACAATATCTTTACAGAAGGTGGTGCAAAGTATCACCCATGGTGCAAAGTATACCCACTTTACGGTACATTCGTATATTTAAGTACATAAAGTAAATATTTTAATCATTGCGGATATAAAGCAAAGCCAATATAAAAAAATTCTAATTAACGTTAAGATTGTATCAAGTAGAAATGTAAAGAAATTGTATTAAATTGTATAAAAAAGGAATTATTTAAAAAATAATAATAATAAAAGAAAAAAAAAACTCTTTCTACCCTTGAGGAGAAGCAGCATGATGTTTTGTTATTTTTTTTGGGGTCAAGGGATCTTGCATCCCTTATGTCACTGCGACCATATTAGGTCTATTGTGACTTTGATGTTTAGTTAGTTTAGAATATATTCCACTCTTAGCATGTATTAAAAATTCAAATTAACGATTCAATAGGATAAGGCAATTAATATGTAGCTTTCCATTTTTTATCTATCATTTTCATATTATAATTCACGTCTGTGTAATTGTAATTGAGGTAGTATTTTATGAAAATGACGTTATATAAATTATCTTAAATTATAATTATTATTATCCTAAGGCTAGGTATTTGAGAATGATGATCTTAACCCATTGCAACACAAAGCCGGCGAATCGCCGGCTAAGGTTAATTTGTCACTGAATGACGCCAGCGATTATTTAGTCACTCGGTTAAGGAAACGCACTGATCTACGACTTAACCACATGGATGGTGTCGGCGGTAGGTACCTCGGCGGGATGAGCAGCGGGGATAGGCAGCGCGGCGCGCGCGGGCTGGCGGGCGCCGGCTCGGCCAACTGGCGCGCGTCCAGCGAGGCGGCGCGCAGCGGGGACGGCGAGCGCGCGGCGCCGGCGGTCGGCGCGCTGCCGGCGCCCTCCAGCACGCTGCGCCCGTCCGGCCCGAACGCGCGGATCTGGGGGGACGAGCCGCGGTGCTGGAAACAACCATTCTTGAATTAAACACTCATCCCTCACTCCTTTCAAGAACGTCATAAATCAAAAATCGTCAATTTTCAGTTGTGCATGTTTTCAGAATGCCCAGAAAATGTACTTTATCCTAGCAAAAAAGGCATATTTTTAACTTAATATTTACCCGCTACAGGGCAGAAAATATCGTTTTTGTATTTTGAAGAAAAGGTATTGTTTAATTATTTTTTAAAATATACTAAATATTTTTCAAATGGAGAAAAAATCTTCAGGTTTTACCTAAAAAGATATGTTGGACATTAAAAAGTTCAAGAAGTGGCTTGTTATTTATTTTTAATACATTGTGTTATATTTTCAAACTTTAAAAACGATCTCCTGAAAAATCAAGTTTTTTTATTTATGACCTTTTTAAAGGAGTGAGCGATATGTGAATAAAAACATGATGTTTACATCATTATAATTATGAGACCAAACTGAAAACATGTTATTACTTGAAACTTTTAATGAGTTGATCTTAGGAAAAAAACTTTTCCGTGCCTAAATTGCAAAAGTTTTTTTTCCTTTCTTTCGGTGGGATTTTTATTACAACTTCCTCACGGTCCCCGAAAAGTAAGCCTCCTTGAGATTATTTAATTAAGATCAACTGAGTTTCTGTCATTAAGTTTACAAAACTGAAAGAAAGACATTGAATTTCTCGCCTTCAAAATTTCCTACCAACTATGTTGACTGGCAATATAATTAATTGTTATAATGAAAGTTAATAATTAATGAGTTTTAATGAAAGCTTTAAAATTCAGCCTTAATTTTTCAATTTTATTTTAAAAGGACTTCAACCTAAGTCGTGTGAAAACTTTCATTAAAAATGCCAAAAAAATTAAAACAATTAACAAATAAGATGAATGATATTTTTTTAGCACACATAATTTCTTTCTTCTTTATCTTTACTCACGCATTAATGGTGTATAAGGTACCTCGACAAATTGATTCGTAAAACACATGTTTTGATGACATATCTTCACAAGATGACATATCTTTATACTCCTTATGGATGACAGAATTTCAGTCCTTCAGTTTTTTGGACACATCGTCAGAATTAACGATAACAGTTTTGAAAAGTTAATGTTCATATTAAAGGATGGAAGGTAGTAGAAGAATCGAAAAATCCCTCATTTTTCCTGCCTATAGTACTGACCAAATCAAGGATGATAGGACCAAATCAATGTTTATCTATATATACTCCTGTAAGTACTAAAGGACCAAATCAAGGACCTTTAGTACTGACCAAATCAAGGATTCAATTCAATTCAATTCAATTTATTTATTTCAATTAATATATACATTACAAACTATAAAAAAAATAAATCGTATACATTACAATAAAATATATGCAAGAACTATTGCTAAAGGTGTAAAATAATCCCGCTTCATGACAACAGATGAATATCCAATGAGATATTGTTCAACATAGCGATAGCTCTTCCTACAAACATAACCATCGGCAGGTTGATCCTGTGTATAGAAATGTGAAACAATCTATTTCGACGCTGTCTAGGTAACTATCGGGAACATACAGACTAATGTTCCGGATAATTTCAGGATTATCGATCATACCGCGCAATAATCGATAAAAATGCGCAATCAAATACACATTCCTTCTAGTCTCTAAACTATTGTAGCTAAGCATACCCTGGAGAAACTCGTTCGGGTAGAGCCAAGGATGAAAGCCGTACACTCTCATGTAGAGATATTTACCCGCTACAGGGCAGAAAATATCGTTTTTGTATTTTGAAGAAAAGGTATTGTTTAATTATTTTTTTAAATATACTAAATATTTTTCAAATGGAGAAAAAATCTTCAGGTTTTACCTAAAAAGATATGTATACCTCAGAAACTTATTTTGGACTTTCTCTACCATAAGAGAGTAATTAAGCTCGTGTGGCCCCCAAATCATCGAGCCACTCTCGAGTCTACTTCGCAACAAGGAGTTATAAAGAGTTCTCAGCACGCGGGTATTTTGGAAAACCCTGGCAGTACGCAGAACAAATCCCAGCATTTTCAATGACTGCCTTTATGTGATCGTGAAATGTCAGGGTGCTCACAAACCTAACGCCCAGATCCCTAATATTCGACGCTCGCATCAGATTTTGGTCGTTCATTTTGTAAGGATGCCATACGTTCATCAGTGGTTTAAGTAACGAGGATGGCGGAGGACATCTATATTGCTAGGAGAGTGGAGGACAACTGTACGAAATGTTTTGAGGACAAGGAGAGAGGATGTTCACGACCTTCAGCAATGCTTACATAAGTTTTGATTTACAGATTCAAAGATTCTAATAGTTAAATAGAATAGGCAAAGGATTTTAAATCTGTTTATAAAACCAATAAAATTTATATTCAAAGGGTTATTTTTTCGTACAGAATGAGATTTCAGTATATTCCGTTTAAACGAAATCCATTTAGGCTTCTCATTAAAGTATATTTCAGCAATATTTTAGAATAAATATTTATCTTCACTTTCATTATAATTTCAAACCACTTAAGAGATTTCGGGCATTCAAAGCTTTCAACTTTGAAGTTAATTGAACGACTATATTCATCGGAGTGTTTCTAATTAGTTCGCGTTGGGCATTTTTCTTTCGGGAAATTAAAGGGGAAACTCCACTACGACTAAAAAATACTTTAAAAAGTCGTTCTAAATATGTGTATGGAGGACTTTAATTTATAACCACATTGGCATTTTCAACAGTCTGTTTTGACGTAAAAAAAAACTATTTTCATTTTTACCAAAGAATTGAAATTATCTACGCTACCTAGTTAAAACTTTAACTCACTTATGGTATCGATGCCTAAAAACAGTTTTTTTTTTAATTCTTTCATTACACAATTTTTTTTCAAACTTCTAGCCTGAAAATTGGATTTTCGATCGATTTTTACCACCGAGGTAGTCAAAGAGGATAGAACGCCACACTCTTCTGTTCTGACATACACTCCTCGCTTCCTTTAAATCCAAACATACATCTAGTCATACATGCCCACCAATTACGCAGATGATTTTAGATTCTGATTAATCAGATCGTGTCAAGTCTTTTACGGCCATCCTCGTTCTGTTCTCCCGCCCACATTCGCCAAATATACTTTCATAGTCATTCTCTCATTATCCGTTCGCTCCACTTATCTATACCACAAATTAATATTTAAATGAAAAAACAGACACATTTGAATTCCTCCCCTGCGAAACGGAGCCGGACCTCCAACACGGTAGACAAACGCGCCTACCACTAGGCAAAAGTATATACATACATAAAATAAATGAAAATGCTTTTTTTGACCCTCATATTGGAGTTTCACCTTCAAAAATATATACTGTACGTATTATTAAATATCCATTTCAGAATTTGAAACTTTCTGTGTAATTTAGGGGTCGGTGAACTCCCTGGAGTTATAAATGTACATATTTAATCGTGTATTTTTATAAATGAGCTTTGATTAATATTTCAAGGAGTAAAGTTAGGATTGTTCTCAATTTGTATTAATCAAAGATTAATTTAACTTTGTTAATTGAAAGTTTTTAGATAGTTTTAAGATTAGAGTCGCATTGCGCCAAAGTAATTTTAGATAAACCAAATAAAAACTTCTTTGTTTTTAACCACTTTTTATTGGCACTTTTCTCCAACCGGTTTCGACAAGAAACTTGTCATCATCAGGGTTAAACATGGACCTACATATTTAACCTTGATGATGACAAGGTCCTTGTCAAAACCGGTTGGAGAAAAGTACCAATAAAAGAGGTCAAAACCAAAGTAGTATAAAAGGCGCTACAAACCATATGCGAAAAACATTCATGAAAATATTTATTTTAATTAAACGCTAGTTATTAATGTATTCCATATGTTTAATGAAAAAATATGTTTTAAGTGTAAAATAACATTATTAAAATAACAAATTTATGAGGCGAATGTGGTTGGTAATAGGAGAGGAGAAAACGAGGAAAACTTGCTATGATCAAGTATTTCAAATACTTGAAAGTGGTCAGCTTAGGAGTCCGAATGAACGGCGGGTTTGTATGTATGAGGAGATGCATGAATGTGAAAGAGGTGAAGATTAATTCAAAGACAGATTAATAAGCGTTCTATTCTTATTGCCTACCCCTTTGGAGAAGCAGCGTTATGGTTAGTTAGTTCTTCAATGGCTAATTTAAGTTATCATTTTACGCACTATGTGACATTCACCATTCTACCTATGATTGTCAACCACATTACTTAAATTTCAAGAGTCATATTTAGTATTTAAAATTAAGCAGTGTGTTTGTCAATCATGAGTAGGATGGTGAATATTACACAATATATAAAGTAATCACTTAAGCCGTAAGACGTAAGCCCTGTAAATGCTCAGACTTCCATATTTTTCTTTATCTATGTTTTACAGATATTGTTTATTGTTCGATAATTTGGTTTTCAAATTTTCTGTTCATGCGATCGAATGATGAGAAAATTGACATAAAGAAAACCTCAGTCTGAGGGTATCATGTTTACAATTTTTCTTATTATTGGGATTTTATTATTTCACATGTTTTGATTTTGTTATTTCTCGTTATTTGCTTGTTTACAAAATGTACCGCTCAAAAGAATTGTTACGTAAGAATAACAACGGTACACTTTCCGGACCCTCGGGGGATTTTAATTTCCATTTCATAAATAATAAAATACATTCGTCTGTAAATATTATTTTTTGATATCTCTAAGATTATTTTAAGGGAATGTTACTTTCTACAAAAATATATTGTTTAGGGTAGTTGGCAAAACAATTTTGTCTTGTTAGTATTGCCAATACAATAAAAAATTAAAACTAAGTAACCATCACGCCGCTTCCCGCAGAGGTAGACAGAAATAATAGGACGCCGCACAAATCTGTTTTTGCAAACAATCTTCTATGTAATGTACTTAACCTTGAGCTTCAGCTCTCAGTTTTTTTAATTTAATTTACTATTATTAGCAACATTTTGAGTGCGTCCAAATACTTGTTCACAAATCTGGATTGTCTTCAATTATAAGAGTTATTTTTCATATTATTTTTTGACATCTCACCAAAAGATGTCTCTAGTGAAGTTCTAGTGATTCAAGAACAATGTTTCAAAATCGGTTCATATATATAGAGCTTACAAGAATTTGAGTAATGTGGTTGTCAATAATGGGTAGAATTGGTGAATGTTACACGTGTGTAAAGTGATCACTTAAACCAGCCTGTGACGGTCGTCAGCCCCGTAAATGCCCAGACTTCCATATTCTTCTTCATTTTGGATGATATGTCAAAAAATAATACTATTATTGGTACTCACAGTTCTGGAAGCGCTGCTTTCAAGGCTGCTCTGCGAGGATATGGAGGGGGTGCGCGCGAGCCGGGCCGCGTGGTGGCGGGGCTCCCCACACGGCTGCACAGTTTGAGATTCCTTGGGCACATTGAATTCCTACAACAAAACAAGCATTTTTAACATTCTTGCCCCCTTTGTATTCAACATCACAGAAAGCATAAATGTTTCCCTTTCATCAATTCAAATAAATTAAAAATGTATTTGAAAAAAACAAAATTTTAAATTAAGCGTTCGTTGGCTGGATGGGAGAAAGGAGCAAATCTAATTGTTGCAATTCCAGAAATGATAAACACAATAAAAAAATGAAATCCACAATATTTTGTGTTCGTCCAAATCTTTGGTCATTAATTTCGGATTTAATCTCACTTAAGAGTCAACAAAGATGAAGATAACTGATTTTTATTTATTCTCAATAATATTAATATTTAAAGCATTTACTTAGTGGTTAGTTATTTTTACATATTTATTTTATTACAAAAATGTTAATAATATGAGGTACAATATTTCTTTTCATTCATTCAAACCCTTTTCCGCACCCTAATGGTGCATAGGGCACTGCATTATATAAACGCAGTGTTATCTTGATCGTTAACACACGAAGGAAAGGTGATCAGTCCTTCGCTTCCGGTACCAGTCCAGGTTAATATTGAATAAATATTAGAGTGAAAAAATCACTTGTATTTATTTGACTCCCCCTGGGAATCGAACCCGGGACCTCCAGAACGATAGTCGAGCGTGCTGACCATTACATTACGGAAGCGGAATAAATAAATTTTATAATTACAACATTATAAAAGGGTTAATTAAAGTAACAGGTCAAAGTTAAAAATCTTGTTTTTAGGCGTTTCCTGATGTAGCTAAAATAATTACAATTTGTCTACAAAAAGGATTAATTTGTTGATGAATGGTGCATAGGGCACTGCATCGTATTGACGCAGTGTTATCTTGATCGTTACTTACATGAAGGCAAGGTGATAACTCCTGCGTATCAGAGTAATATTAAATAATTATTATTGTGTAAAATCACTAACATTTATTTTCATCCCCTCCCCCCTGATAATCGAACCCGGGACTTCCAGCACGGTAGCTAAACACGCAAACCATTGTACCACGGAGGCGGACATGTATGTATATACCATATATTATATATGTATATGACTTTGAATGCATGAATTAGGTTATTATTATCTGGCAACGTTACCCCGAATACGCGGTATTAGCCTATTAATTATACAAGTAAAAATATGAGAAATTATTCCATAAAAAATGCCAAATTCAAAGTAAAACTGGAAGAAAAATTCAATGAATTTATTCTCTTTACCTTATTGGCGTTGTTATGAGATTTCGCGAAATATCCCCGGGAAATTGTTAAAATGACATAAGAACGGGAGAGTCTGATTGTGTAATTTGAGACAAGGACGCGACTAGAGACAACTGAGGAGGAAAATTAATTTGGGGTTTTACAGGATTGCTAATTTAATGTTCTTTCGTCTCTGTAGCTCCAATATTGAATTTCCTCTTTTTAATCAAATTCAATTAATTTGAAAGTCGAAAGATGACTGAAGAATGGCGTAATCAATCGTAATAATTTTATATAAAAATATTTTTCTGATCTGCAAAAATCTAAAGCATACTAACCAAGTAACTATTGTTTAGGGTAGTCGGCTGTAAAATGATGTTTTGTTTGTATGGACAATATAAACAACAACAAAAAACAGAAAAATAACGTTTCAATTTTTTATAAATAAGAAAAACTAACACTAACTAATTTGGCCGCTTTTCCACAAGGGTAGGCAGAGAGAAAAACGCCGCACCAATCTGTATTTGCAAACAGTCTTCGCCTCTTCCATATTTATGCAAATCCTGATACATACCCGCCGATCGTTCCGACTCCTGACCTGACCACTTTCGAGTATTTGAAATACTTGATTATGCCATGTTTTCTTCTGCTCCTATTTCCAACTACATTTGCCTCATCAATTTGTTTTACTGTTCTTTCTTTACTCATCCGATTCACATGCCCAAACCATATCAACATAGCTTTCTTAATTTTATCGGTGATGATGCTTATCTCAGCTTTTCCATTATTTCCTTATTTCACCATTCGAACATCCATCATACATTGTTATGCAACACATTCGTTTTATAGATGGCATTTTGACTGTATTCGGTCTACTTTCATCCTCCATTTGCCAACTCCATGCTTCACTTCCATACATCAAGGTTGGAGTCGAAATTCCATTTTACTCCATTCTGGAGTAAAATTACAGCTAAAGTCTCCAAAGCGAACGCAGCCACATGCGTTGAACATTACATGATTTTCATTCATAATTTATATCTGTAGCTACCTATGGATTGTCTGTGATCAATTCGCTTTTCTATTTATATTTGAGAAAGTAAAATTATGATTTTATTCTCTCAATACTTTGAACATTGACAGGCACCCATTGGTCATACAACACATGAAAAATTACAGCTCTATGGTTGTTTTCATTAGACTGACTATATATAAAATGACCTGAATAAATATTTTTTTATCTTTTATTATCATTTTCATATTATAATCCATATCTGTATAAGCGCCCTTGAGGTAGTATTTTACAAAAATGCCGCTATATAAATCAACCAAGATTATTATTTTTATTATTAACAAAAGTCGTTTTTCAAGGAATTGGATAATTTCAAAAATTAGTCTCTAAATGTTATACAAAAATACTAGCATATACTCGTGTGTAAATTTCTATGAATAAGTTTAATTTTAGTCGCGTGTAATTCGTTTATGAATTGTAACGTGGGTAGACGTTTGTTTGAACCTTTGAAAATTTTAATGTTTATACCAAATTTTAATACCATGAGTAAATAAAGCACAAAATTCATAACTTAAACATAAGTTTTTTTAAAGCTAACGAAATTTGCTGACTGTTTTCATGTCTAGCAAAAATATTTTATTTATAGGTCGATTTTTTATATCTATTTAAATCGCGCTAAATATAATTTCAAACGTGTATTTCATGGTTATTTTTCCGCCCAAAATGTCGAATACAACCTTGAAGGCTTCAACGGAAAATTTCCTTAATGGTGCCATTACCAGTGCGTCCACTACCGACCACAGACATGTGTGGCGTGTGGACAAGGCCACTGAAAGCGTCATGAAAGCTGTATTTCCGGGCAATTCCTACTGAAAGGCTTTGTAAACAAACAATCGATACGATTTGGATACGCACTACTCTTTATTAGATTAACGGCGTTATTTCGGATTCACTGAACGAACCGGTGATAGAATTCAGCATGACTTAGAATTCTATTAGATTTTACCCAATCAGGCTATCAAAATAAATGAACTGAAAAAATACTTTATGGAAAGATATTTGTGTTACTGATTAATTGTATTTTCTCATTTGTTTCCTTTAAACGTGCTTCTTAACTTTGTTTTTTTTTTATATGCCTATTTACTATACCCGTTAATTATTTTATATTTTGCCCTTTGTTAGTTTTGTTTAATTTTTTATCTTTTTTTAAACGTTATTATTTGTGTTTGAGTCTAGTCAACCTTAATCCTATGTACCAACATGAGAAACGGAAATTACTCATCGGGAATGTAATATGTTTTGAAATAAATAAATGAAAAAATCTTAGCAAAACAGGATCTAAAAAAAAACAACTCCATTGTAATTATATATATTTTTGTATAATATAATGCATTAACTTGAATATAACCAGGCAGCGTTTACACTTCTACTTAATCCTATGTCCCAAAATGAAAAATGGAAATAACTCATGGGAAATGTAATATGTTTTGAAATAAATAAATGAAAAAGTCTTAGCAAAACTGGATTAAAAAAAACAACTACATTGTAATAAAATCTATTTATGTATAATATAATACATTAACTTGAATATAACCTGGCAGCGTTTACACTTCTACGCTTTTGGGAAAGCGTAACCAGTGCATTTCCTGAAATAGTGGAGTAATATCATAAATCATAATCAATCAATTATTACTTATTGCAGACCAGTTATGTTATTGTTTGGTATACCAATATTTATACTATTACGAGCAAAATACAACATGCATTTACACAAATTGAAAATAAATATTACTGAACAATTAAAACTGCTTTTAATTCCCGCAAATTGCATTGTTCTTCCCTGATACAAGATATCTGCCGTATTGCAGTTATATCTGTTAAATAATAAACCATTTCTAGGAATTGAAACGTATAGATACGTAGGATGTCTGTCCTGAACAATCATTTTTGAGTAAACTATTTAATTACAAACCATTTTCTCTAATCAAACTTTCAGTTGTCCAACGTATTCCTGCGGGAAAAGGGACTTTATTTAGAATCCCGAGGGAACGGAACTCATTTAAAAACTAAAACAATTTCCTCAAACATTCCTCTACAATTTAACTTGACTTGAATTTAACTGAATAAATATTATATAAGAGTAGCAATGTGTACAGAATATTCCCAGTGCGGACTTTGTCGGACTCCATTTTATTAAACAACCACACTGATGGAAATAAGGATGCTGGAAACATCCTCTTCTGTATTATTTTCGATTGAATTCCATTGTATTCGGCTATTCAAATAAAGATTTTGGTGCGATGAAACATTTGATGTTAAGTATCTACTCTGAGAATGTTAGATATTTTATATACAGGATAAATTATTGTTGGGGCAAATTTTTCGAATATTTGTGTTTTGTATTAATACGTTATTTTTATTTGTATTCTGTTGTATTTGGCAATTTTTGTGTAGGTTATGAAACAATTAACATTAAATATCTACTTTGAAAATGTAAATAAATACTCGTATTTTATTTGCAGGACAAATTATTGTTGAGGCTAGCTTTTTAAAAATGTTTATGTAAATACTTTTATCCAATTTAGATACTTTTATGTCCCGTCACACAAAGTACAAAAACACAAAAATATACTTGCCTCATACCATTATACATTTATTTATTTTATTTATTTTCTCTGCATATTATATTTATTTTATGCTGAATAGCCAGGCGAATTTTTGTTGCAATCATGGTTATACTGGAAATGATATATAGATTTTTAATAATGTCTTTACAGAAACGATCAAAAATATTGGGATGATATTTTCATGTTAGAGCGTTTTGCCAACATGCTGGAGGCTCCGGGTTCGATTTCCTGGTGAAATGAAATAAAATATCAATGATTTCCCATTCGAATATTTATTTACTACTATCCTTGATTGGTATTTGAAGCGCCAAATTGATCATCTTTCCTTTATGTTTGTACGATCGAGATAACACTGCGTCAATACGATGCACTCCCGTATATATTATACTATTGGGTACGTATAAGGGTTAATGATAAGATTATTTTTTAGGAGCCCAGATACATGGCAGACGAACTGTCATTAGCTACTTTGACCTTTTCATATGCTGTATATAATATACACCATTTTGTTAATGATCTGTTAGTATCTGAATTATTTAAGTTAGTATCTGAATTGTTCCCACTTCTTAACTTGATAAAAACCCTATTTATTCCATAATAGTCAATGATAAATTCTAGAACTAACTTCTCTCCTTCTCCTTTCATAGAAAGCTGTAATGACCTTCATCTTACGCTCCTTTACTTGCATCCCGTCACACATATTCCACTCTAATATTCATCAATCTGGAGCTCGAGTCTGATCTCTGAGTCTGATTTAAGATGAAGAAAACGCTGCATTACTCTGAAACAGAGCATTGTTTGCGTATACTGGGAAGAAGAACTAAGAAAACAACCGAGCGCTGAAATAAATCATATTAACACTGTGAACAAACAAAGAAGGCATAAGAAATATTAAGTGCCCATTTGCGGTTATGTAGTTTGTACAAAGAGAAAACCCAGTCCCTGCGCAAACTTGATAATGAAAACAAACTAACAAATTTGAGCAGTCGAGTCGGGTAAATACAGGTCGCTCCTTGCCAGTGTGTGTTCTGCTTTTAGCAATCATTTGTTAGTGACGCCAGCTTCATGCTGAACATGGAATCAAACCATACAAGGGTGGTTATTTCGTACTCGACCATAGATAACGTAACATAATTTTCTTATGAAGTAGAAATTTTGTTACTAAATTTAAGATGATTATATCAACTTTGTGAATGATTGGATTTTTAAAAAACATTACTAGATTTTTACCATCCGTCTTATCAAGCTCGCCTGAAGGCTTGAAAATAGTGTTGAATGCGATTAATATTAAAACAATTAGAAATAAAAGAGAAATCCGTGTTTTTAGATATCATACACAAATATTTAGATTCAATATTATTTTCAAGTAAACAATTTGATTCCTGTACATTTTTTGACATGTCAATTTATTTTTTATATAAAATAACTCCTTAGCGGAGATAATTCAGATTTGTGAACAAGTATTTAGACGCTCAAAATGTTCTAAATTTGATTCCTGTTTATATATAGGTGTATAATATATAATCAAATTGTGTCAGAGTGGGAACTAAGCTATAAAGTCCGACTCCTAAAGACTTACCACGGGACATGCATATAATATTATTACATACTTTTTTTTGTAAATTATTTTATTCAGTAGATTTGCACAAGTTTGATAGAAAAAAAACGTGTTTTTGAGATCGTTTTTTGGGTAATTTTAAAATATTTATATCCCCCTTTTAGGTTTATTATCATAATCCACAAAGAGGCATTGTTGGGGTTTTTCTAATGTATTTTGTGTGTATTTCATAATATATTTAGCTTTAACTGGCAAAAAGTTAAATTAATTACATTCCTTCATGGACGTAAAATTTGGTCTGTTCAGTACAAATGTGTGGGACAAAACATGTTTAAATTTTGTGGCTTTCGACGGTATACGTAAGGAGGGGTTGATATGTAAGTATGTACATAATTCGAAATGTCCTTTCAAAGCCATTGTCCTTGAAATACCGCAATAGCGGACGCACAAAAAATAAAAATATAGTACCTAAGGTCGTGAAATATTTAATATCCTTTCACGCGAATTCCACGCTCCTTCACGTATGCCCTATTGCAGCGGCTCTCAATCTGTATTCCGCCGGGTTTACAAAAATATCGGAAACATTTCGCGGATGAGGTAAATTGTCTTTTTTAAAAAAAAATAAATAACGAAATTTTATGTACGAAAATCTTCCAGTAACGGTCTTCTTCATCTTTTTATTATTTCACCCACGCTGAGGGTTGGCAATCATCGTGTCATTTTTTTCTTTGTCTGCAGCCGCTCTTAATAGTGACTGCTACAGTGTTACTATTTTTAAACCCAGTAAATACTTTTTCTCCGAATGATGATTTTACCCTAGACTTTCCCTTAAAATGCGATAGAATACCGTCATACGCTGTAATGATATAATATTTTTATATTCTTTTAATAATTTCTTTTAATAATATTTATTTATCCGTTAAATGTTAGGCATTTTTGAAAAATGAGTTTTTGAAGATTTGCATAAATTTTATTTATTTATTATTTTTATGTTTATTTTGTCGGTAATTGATTTATAACAAGTCGTATTTCGATGTCGACTAAAATTTGTATATTTTTTTATAAGGGGTGTGAGGTTGAATAGAGTAAGCAAAAGCTGGTAATTTAGACAAAAGAGTAGAAAAGTGCATAGCAACGCTTCTGTTTCCATACAATTTGTTGCGTTAAAACGGTTCTATTAGTATACAACATGATTTACTTTTTTTAAGATATCTAACCATTCGAATATCTAATATTTCCGTAGGGTCCGATGACGGGCAATTAATTCATCAATCTATTTGCAAGCATTACCGAGACAATAATATGTACTTAAATTTCCTGCGAAATTTGTTTCTGCAGTCTCGATCTTGTAGTTCATCAAGTGTTTTCGTATATAGTATTATTGGTGATTAGTTTATCTTTCATTCTTATTCTTGTCGCATTATTCAAAGCAGCAGGTAGTACGAAATACAATCCACAAATCGAAACGGTTCTAAGGCAGTAAAAATTTAGGAACCGCTCTCCATAATAAAGTACGAAGTCGCCCATCACTAGGGATGAGAAGTGCCTACTCGTATTTCTCCTTCAACTTCGCGCCGCAAGTATTATGTTGTTAATTCCCTAATCGTCTTCGCGCAGAAGTGCAAAGTTTTCCCATCTCTAGCATGTGCCTCGGAACACGTTACTCTAATGTAACGTAATAATAACGTATTATGTAACGTGTGTAATGACACGGACGACCAGACAAAAACGGTAATGATGATAAATTGAGCACGAAGAGTATTCCTTAAAATACGCTTTTCTGAGATTCCCGAGACAGTGACACGGGTCTTTCCACAGATAGGTGAAGTAAAAATAAGGTATCCTATAAGGAATTTGTAAAACAATTAGCCCCGATTTTTTGCAGCCAGTTTTAAAGCGTTCGCCATTCTGTCCAAAATGGAACATGCATACCGCTTGATTTTTGAAACGTGTAGATGTATAATATAATAATTTGCGTATGAGTTACAGGCAGGGGGTCATCTAAAAACCTTTGAAATATCGTAAAAACGTAACTTTTAACCTTTTTTAAATATCAATAGACAATAATATGAAGAAAAAAAGGGAAGAAAATTTATAAAATCACTGAAATTCTACATAATGAAATAATCATCATCTATTTGACACTAAACAGAGGAAATCGTGGGGTCAGTGAGTGATGAATACGTAAAAAGAGTTTAAATATAACTGAATATGGACGGAGCTAAGAGACCATTACTAAATGACCCTTTTCACAAATGTCACGTCTATCGTGTTTTGAAATACATGTTTTGTAAATATGAATTATTATTTTGTCATCAAGTAGTCTTACAAATTCTATTTTGAACAGCATTTGACCTAAAAAATATGTCACTTTAAAAGCCGGTTTTCGAATTTTGCGTTGAAATTTCAATTTCAGCCGATAGCGACGTTACATCCACTTAGGGGTTTTTGGAGGAATAAACTATTCGTGCATAAGTTTGTGATATTAGGCGACTTCTAGTAAGACCACGACTTTCATATTCCCTTAAATAAATTACTTTGTCTGTGCTGTGATACCTACAAAGAAGAAGTACATTTTAGTTATATATACAAGTTCCTTACCTCTCCCGGACTCTGTAACCTTTGTCATAGACCAGTGTAGTGTCTATGCTTACCTTTTACATGCTGTCTGTAATAAAGTGGGGTTACAAAACCTCTCCATTACTCATCTCCCATATACACACACACACACACATTTATATATATATATATATATATATATATATATATATATATATATATATATATATATATATATATATATATATATATATATATATATATATATATGTATATAGGAGATGAGTAATGGAAAGGTTTGCTTTGAATTATAAAATAAATTTTGTTTTACGGCCTGCTAGGAGATTTCATTTCTAAAATCTGGCCCGGCTGCTGAAAAGGTTGGCCACCCATGCGCTAGACCCTTACCTCTCCCAGGCTGTCCGTGGAGCTGGTGGTGGGGCCCGAGGAGGCCGAGCAGGACCTCTCCCGGGCGGCGCGCGCCCAACTCTCCAGGCGGCGGTGCGCCACCCAGCACCCGGCCGGCCCCAGCCCGCTCATGGCGCCCTGCGTGCACTACCGCCCCGCCAGGAAGACCATCGCCGCTCGAGCACTCGCGAACTGTGCAAACTGCTGTTCCGACACTCACCGACGCTCGACGCGCGACACTCCAATACTCAAAACTACGATGTACTTATCAAATGCGCTACGTATCAATGATAAAGTGAGAAAAGGAAATTACTCATCGAAAATATTATATATAAGTTATGTTTTGAATATTGAAAGCATTAACTTTGTGGATCATATTGATTTATTATTTTGAGAAATAAAAAGACTTTGTGTTTTGATCCACTCACATTAACATCACAAATGTGAGTGGATCAAAACACAAAGTCTTTTTATTTCTCAAAATAATATAAATAAGTTACATTACTTTTGTCCACCTCCGTAGTGTAATGGTCAGCATGCTCGGCTACCGTTCTGGAGGTCCTGGGTTCGATTCCCAAGGGGCGTTAAATAAATATCGACTGATTTTTTCACTGTAATATTTATTCAATATTAAATATTATCCTGGACTGGTTGGTACTTGATCACCTTTCCTTCATGTGTATACGATCAAGATAACACTGCGTTTATATAACGCAGTGCCCTATGCACCATTGGATGCGAATAAGGGTTTTACTTTTACATTACTTTTGACATCTCATCAAAGATGAAGAAGAATAAAAAAGTATTCGCATTTACAAAGGCTCCAGCCATCATAGGCTGTTAATAGGGCGCTTGTCCACTACCCGGAATTACACGAAATTTTACCGTCCGGCACGTCAGTTAGCGTTTTAAAACGATAATTGGCTTGGATTGGTTTGTACCTACTTTTGTTCATATTTCTTCGGATCGGTGCTCTTGATCGGTGCGTGAACACGTTGCGCGTAAATTCTATCACGCTAAACTGTCGTATTCGTTTTCATTTTTCAAAACCGGACTGCCGGACGGTGAAATCCCGTGTAGTGGACAAACGCCCATAGTGTGGTTGTCAATCATAGGTAGATTAATGAATGTTACACATGCATAAAGTGCTCACTTAAACCAGCTTTTGAACGGTTGTAAATACCCGTTAACACCCAAGCTTCCATATTCTTCTTCATCTTTGTTTTGTTTGATTTCAATATAAATAACTCACAAGTGAACAAACCCAGATTTGTAGACGAAGATTTGAACATTTGACATAGTATCATAAAAAAATAACGGTAGTAAAAATATGAGTACATTATGTTGAAATATTAATTTGTAAATGGTCTTTATATATGAAGTTACAAAGTACAAGTAATTTTGTACTTTACTCGCCTCCTGTATTTGCCGTGCAAAGACTTCCAAGTTTTATTAGATACCTCTCTCGATAAATACAATGTGCCGAGAAGAAATATTTGCTTAAGGACTTCAAAGAAAAAAATAACTACCAATCTACCCTCGTTTCGGGGAAACATTTTGTCGTGACATTGAGGGGGTGACTTTGAAATTGTTGACCTTTCGTAAATCATATTTGCGTAAAACAAACGTATATTTTTTAGACTTAAAAATACTAAAAAGGGTAAAAATATATTATCCCCCGAAGCGTGAAAGTGACTTTTTTCAGTAAATTTGGAATCGTTTATATGAGACGTGGAAATGATCAATAGAAAGCAGGAGCTAGATAACGTTTTCAGATGGATAAACATTCTCTCCTCCATTCGATACTTCGTTTATCGTTACATCCCTTCTGGCACCGGAAACCTTCGAAGGAAGTTCTTTTGTAAGGGCAAATGATGTAAAACGCCCTTGTGAAGTATTTTCTAGAAAATATCGTCGAGTTTGAAAGGAAGTGTCGGATTTCAGACTCGTCATTAGAACGTTTGTAAGGGAGGATTTATACTAACGAGTTGCAAAATGGGGTCGCGGGAGATATTCAAATCCCATTGCACTTAGTAAATTGCAATTGCAGCTAACCTTTTTGAAGACTCGGCACTACAAAGGCCAAAGTTTTAGCATTTAAAATGAACGCTCTACGGAATGATCTCTTTTCACCGTTTCATCTACGCTTTGCTCATTACGTATTCCCGTTCTGTTTTTCTCATTCTCATCTTAAATGAAAAATGTTTGCAAAAGACGGGTGAATTCTTATTTTTCATAGTTTTGTTTATATTGTAATATCTTAATTGCGTAAACAATGGGGCTTTTGAAAGCTTCTAAAAAGAATATTTTTTTCAGGTTACGGAAGTAATAATTTTACAGCGAAGGATAAAATCGAGCTTATAATAATCGTTTGAGTGTAAATATATCACTCACTCCTTTCAACAACGTTATATATATAAAAAAACTTAATTTTTCAGGAGATCGTTTTTAAAGTTTAAAAATATAATAAAATGTATCAAAAATAAATATTAGGCCACTTGTGCAACAGATCTTTTTAGGTAAAACCTGAATATTTTTTCTCCATTTGAAAAATATTTAGTATATTTAAAAAAATAATTCAATAATACATTTTCTTCAAAATGCAAAAAACCTTGCCCTGTAGCGGGTTAATATTAACTTAAAAATATGCCGCTTTTGCTGGGATACAGTACATAATCTGGGCATTCCGAAAACATGCACAACTAATGATTGTCGATTTTAGATTTATGACGTTGTTGAAAGTGTTGTTGGAGTTTGATTTATGTCGTTGTTGGAGTGAGCGATATGTCGATATGTTTTAGTTACTTGTGTACCTATTAGTATATCATATGTATTCATAAATATTTTTAAGCGTCTTACTATTTTTTTTAACAAACAGGGGACATTAAAATGTTACTGAACATGATTTTGAATCCATCATAATTTATATTATCGACTTTGATTTGTTGTTCATAATAAATATATATATATATATATATATATATATATATATATATATATATATATATATATATATATATATATATATATATATATATATATATATATATATATATATATATATATATATATATATATATATATATATATATATATATATATATATATATATATATATATGAACCCCTTGTGGGAGGTTACCCATCTTTAATGGAGCCGATTTTCAATTGTTTGCTGGGGGTTAATAACTGGGTCAGCAAATAATTATTTAGACGATTTAAAGGGAACTACTCCACATTTGACTAAATGGAGCACCTCTAATGTTAGGGCCATGACTCGGGCGTAATATAATTTACCATTTTATCAAATCATTTTTCGTGAAAAACATTTAAAAGCAAATTAAAAAGCAAACTTAATTTAGACTCAAATATTAGGTTCATTACAATATCCACATATTATTACAAATACGTATTTTAAATTCATACGACTCTAGATCAATCTGTTGGGAACTGAGAGAACCCAGGATCTCCAGAACAGTAACCAAACTCACTTACCACTACACTGAGGAGGTGGACACATATTTTCAGGTTATTAAAAAAAATTCTAGTTACGCTGTACCTCTTCAAAAAAGAGACTAAGCTCTTTTGCTAGGAGAGGAACATAAACTCAATATTAATTAATTTTATATAATTAAGGATGTAATCCAGATTTTTTTCTTTGTATCATTTTTAAGAGTTTTCATGAATCTTTTTAAATAAGTATTTTAATATTTTAAATTTTTTTGTTATCCGTAGGGAGGTTATTGAATTATTTGATTCCCAGATATTTTTTTTATGTGTTAGAATAATTAATACAGTCAACAGTATTTATATTAAAATGATGGTCATCTTTTGAACTCTAACCGCTCCCAAATGGTGCATATGGTACTAAATAATATCTACTCGGTTTGAAATCATTCATGACTAGAAAACAAGTAATCAGTATTGCATTCCAGATTATAGGATACGTGAGTAGATTATTTTTTATGGTATGAAGATGACTGCGAAATAGTTCTTGACGTTACTGTTATATGGGAAAGAAATTGAAGGAGGAATTGCATGAAGGAAAAAGAGAATAGTAATACAGATAAAAGCTTGAGTAACATACAGGCCACTGAGAATTTATTATATGTAGTATTTAGACGGTAGCAGATAATAGTCGAGTGAAATATAAAGCTTACATTAAAATTTAATAAACTTATAAATCTTTTTTTGGCAACCCTGATCGAGTACAACTAATTTGTCTGAACAACCCTCGAGACATTCAAGAAACTAATCAATGTCTGCTGTAGACACTTAGAGAACCTATTATCATCAGACGAACGCACCAACACCTATTACATACATGAAGTTCACCAAAATAGAAATGAATTTACGTAATTCAAACTATCCGTAGTGGTTAGTACGGTTGGCTATATCGCTGAAATAAAATATTTTTTCACTGCAATATTTAGATATGTATATATTACATGGAACTGGCAAAGGAAGGATGAAAGCAGAGTGAATGCTGTTGAAATGCGCTCCCTCAGACGAATGTGTGGAAAATCATTGTATGACAGATTTAAAAACGACGATATAAGAAAGGAATGTAAGGCTGAACGAGGAATAATTGAAAAGATTAGAAAGAGCTCTTTGCGGTGGTATGGACATGTGGAGCGAATGGATAGCGAGAGAATGACTAAGAAAATATATGTGGCGAATGTGAGAGGGAAAACAGAACGTGGACGACCGAAAAAGACTTGGCACGATCAGATCAATCAGAACCTAAAATCTGGCGGTGTCAAAAGTCTGCGTAATCGGAGGGCATGTATGACTAGATGTATGGATGTGAAGGAGGCTAGGAGTGTATGTCAGGACAGAAGAGTGTGGCGTTCCATCCTCTCTGCCTACCCCTGCGGGGAAACGGCGTGATGGTAGTAGTAGTAGTAGTAGTAGTATATTACTCTAGACTGATACCTGAAGCGCAGAACTGATCAAGTTCCCTTAAAATTAATAGACTCTACTATTTTATCCAGTTTTTAAAAACAAGTTTATCAGGCTGAGCTGAATGTAGTAATTTTTAACTTCAATAATTAGTGCATGTAATCAAGAAAAATATAAGTTTAAAAGTATTTTGTCGATTCAAAATTATCAAAACCAAATTTTAATGCATTTAATATCTCGAAAAAAAAATTAAACGAATATTAAGCTTTTTAAGGTTTTTGTCAATCGTTACTCCTTCGCACACAAAATTACTATTTTTATCGATTTATGATTAACTTTGTGGAAAATTTTATATAATTTAAAAAAAAAACACTTTTCTAAGACCAATTTTCTGAGTTTAATAATGTAAACGTGACTAGTTTCAATAACACAGATGTTCTCATCAACAGCATTTTACATTTTTTAGTATTCCTAGAAAAAAATGATTAAAAAATGCTTTTGTATAAAGTAACTTAAAACCTTTGACAGTAAATTGCGTTGCGTTCACTATTCATTGAATCTTTATACCATGCCAATGAAATTGCGTTTTTTACCATTTTTCAATTTCTGTAAGTTGAGAAATCAAGCTTCCATTATATCGTATTGTATTGATTCACTCTGCCCTAAAATTATTATTTAATTTTTACTCCAGTATTTTTGAAACATTTCATAATAAAAATGCTTTCAAATCCAATTAAAAAATATACCTCCAAATGTTTAATTGGGCGGGTCCTAAAAGTGAATTTACAGTGTAAAAGATTTAGGCTAATCAAGTTTTCCGCTTGCTCGTTCTATTAAAGAGAGTAATTTAAATGTCATAGTTCAAACAGTGTTAAATAATGGTTTATATCTCGTAATAAGATTCCGCTCTACCCACGTTTTGTGATTAATCGGATTTCATCGCTAATCAACAGTTTGCTGGGAGGTTTGGTTATTGTTATCGTTTAGAAATTTTGTAGGTTAAGGGAAAATCCGCAAGATAGAATAGTGAAAAACGACTTTAGTGACTCCACTTTAATGCTAAACAAAAGTTGTCACTGTCTTAAAATGCTGAAATTTCGTAACAATAGAGTTGTCATTTTCATAAAATATTCCACGTTTAAACCATTAATAAACGCAGTACCTACTTTTATGATCATCTGATATAGAAGGCACTGATGCATTGGCGCCATCTTGGTTATACCATATTATTGATATCCAAAATTTCTGACTATTATTAATCTGTAAAAATATTTTAATTGCGTTGATGATAACATATTTTTTTGAAAATCGGGCTGTTTGTAAATACGTGAGTTGAATGAATATTCATACCATAATAAAATGAAACGACTGCCACTTCACAGATTTCGTTACGCGCGAAGATGGTATTTTGTAAATAAAATTATGCATTCATATTAGTTGCATGTTGCTGTGACAAGAAAAGAGAGAAAATATAGATCGCACATTTGTAATACGTTTAATTTCGCAATGAATAAATTAAATATATGAAACCTAATCCTAACCAATGAAAATGCTAAGTGACAGCTGGCAAGAAGCACGCTGTGTCCCATGATTAATATTGGGTGTGTTGCTGTTACGTTTAACAGGTGGCGCTAACATTGCGGTCAAAAATTTTTTCGACCACAATGGCAGAATGATAGGAATATTAAATGAATAAAAAAAAGTTTTACCTGTCACTAGTAAAAAGCGAAATTCCAAAGTGATCGGTTAATAATTTCAGGAGATTTAAGATTTTGAACAAACTAATTTTTATGTTTTTTTCTATATATGGTAGAAAATCTATTTAATTAAAAAAAAATACGTGAATAGATCTGATTTTGGTATTACTCAATCTCCGGTTTAGCACTAAGTGCATAATCAAACTAAAAGATGTCTAAGTGACCTCTCAAATGAATATTGAGGTAGTTTTGTGAGTTTATTGAAAAAATAAAACAAGTTATGTCGGGTTTAGTGACCCCCAATGAAAAAAACAGAACAAGTTATGTCGGGTTTAGTGACCCCCAATGAAAAAATAGAATAAGTAATGTCGAGTTTATTATACAAGAGATGAATTAATAGTCCTTCGGGGAGAGGTTCCAGTTGCAAGAACCTTATCCGAGGGATGTGGGAGATGAAATATTGTAACTACGTCAGTGGAGAAGAAACATATGAGTGACCTATTTGTTTTTCTCTCAAGTATAATATAAACAAAACGTTGTGTCAGAGTGTGGGATACTTCCCTCTATATAACATTACGATGACTGTATTTTCACAAAGAAAAGCGTATTAACTATTATATTCTTTAAAAAAAAAACATTTAAGTTTTAATATTACCCACATACTTTATGTATAAAGAGAAATTCATAAAAAAATAGCATGTAATAAAAGAATATTTATATCTGTTTTTATTAATTCATCGTATAAATGTACCCAATAAGATAAAAAAATATCATATCTAGTTTTTTGATAAAAATAGTATTCGTTTAAAAAAGTTGAATTCTGTCGTTGAAGAGAAAAACTTCTCAAGTAGTTTTTTTTTGTTGGTGATATTTTTGATTCGGGGACGATTTTTATTAATTCTATCAGACACTAGATTTTTATTAATCGAATCGACACTTTGTGTGGTAGGTAATTACCAAATGAAATTTAAATAAAATAAAAAATACACTAAGGATAAAAATACCCTGTAAGACATATATAAGAGATATTTGTTTAAGGTATCTTAAAAGAGACGTAGCATGTATTATTTTTATACGAAGAAATGATGACTGTAATATTAAACGTTACACAAGTATTTAAAATGGCCTATAAGGCTAGCCAGGGTCAAGCCCTGGCATGCTTCGACCTCCATCTTTCCTTCGTATAAAAAGAAAACATGCTTCGTCTCTGTTGATACACCTTTAATATTTATTTAATATTAATTTTTTAATGATGTTTATGTGCAATATTGTTGGATTCTTTTCATATGTTAGTTCCTGTTGAATAGATTTGAAATGCATGGCTGACAGTAGTTAGAACCTTCGGTTGAGAAATCTGTAACTTACATAGCTTGCTCCAATTGAACTATTTGAATATAACTTTGTAAAACACACACACACACACACAATTGCTTTAATATCTTATCATTTCAAAATCGCGATTTTCCCCGCAGTTTTCCCGAGAAACACAGAATTTGCAAGTAAATCCTTTGAATTATTGATATCATAAAACAGATAGGCATCAAACGGAGAATAATATGTTACGTATTATTCACGTTAAGCACGTCTAGAACTTTGCGTCAAGTGTTTATTGTGTTCAACGTTATACGTTACGTGAAGGTATTTCTTTCTCTTTATCTTATCTAAATAATGTATGATATCAATATATCGTGTAATGTTATAAAATAATATTTTTATCTTGTTATTCTTCTCTTGGTAATATCTTACCCAATATGCCATTCAAAGTGTTATATGTTCGAAATCACTATTTCTTTCATGATACTGAACACTTTAGCAAAATACATAACAATTACAACATTTTGAGTGTGTCCAAATACTTGTTCACAAAATCTGGATTATCTCCAATTACAGGAGTTATTTTCATATTATTTTTTGACATCTCATCAAAGATGAAGAAGAATATGGAAGTCTGGGCATTTACGGGGCTTACGACCGTCATAGGCTGGTTTAAGTGATCACTTTACACACGTGTAACATTCACCAATTCTACCCATTATTGACAACCACACTACTCAAATTCTTGAAAGTTCCATATATATGAACCAATTTAGAAACCTTGTTCATGAATCACTAGAACTTCACTAGAATAATAAGCTTAATAATAAAAATGAAAATGGTATTTTCTGGCGTTTCTCATGTGTGTGATTATAATCCAGGATTCGGATCTCACATACTAATATAAGAGTTTCTGCTTAATAAAAAGCTTCTTTACATCTCACCAATAGATGTCTCTAGTGAAGTTCTAGTGATTCATGAACAAGGTTTCTAAATTGGTTCATATATATGGAACTTCCAAGAATTTGAGTAGTGTGGTTGTCAATAATGGGTAGAATTGGTGAATGTTACACGTGTGTAAAGTGATCACTTAAACCAGCCTATGACGGTCGTAAGCCCCGTAAATGCCCAGACTTCCATATTCTTATTCATCTTTGATGAGATGTCAAAAAATAATATAACAATTACAACATTTTGAGTGTGTCCAAATACTTGTTCACAAAATCTGGACTCTCTCCAATTACAGGAGTTATTTTCAAATTGTTTTTTGACATCTCATTAAAGATGAAGAAGAATATGGAAGAATGTAGATACCTATACTTCCATATTCTTCTTTATCTTTGATGAGATGTCAAAAAATAATACGTAACAATAGTGGGTTTTCCAATTCTAAATAGAATATAGAAGGAAATTCAATCAATAATTTTTCCGCTCTATGCACAGAGCACCATAGCAAAATATGATCAATCATGATACAGAACCTTTTAGAAAAATTAATCACAATCACAGGATTTTCACTTCTAAATAGAAAAAAATTCAATTTTTAGAAATTTAATTAAAAATATTTCCGTCTTTTTAATTTATAGCACTATAACAAAATGCTTAAAAATAGTAGGATTTCCATTTCCAAATTAAAAAAGTTAAAGATATATTTAATAATTTGTCCGCCTCTTTAATGAAGTGGTCAGTGTATTTGTTTACCACGCTGCAGGTCCCGGGTTTGATTCCAATAGGGGTTAAAATGAATATAAGTGATTTTTTACATTTAAATTTATTTAATAATACTACCCTGAACTGGTACCTGAAGTGCAGGGCTGATGACTTTTCCTTCATGTATACAACAATCAAAATAACACCGCTTTTACATGAGAGGTGCTAGTAGAAAAGAACAATATCTTTACACTCTAGTCAGGAACCTGAAGTGCTTAAAAACTTAATAAACTCAACCATTGTACGTGAAAGAAGATGTCGATTGAAGGTAAAACATAACTTTTAGATATCATATAGACATAGATATCGTATAAATATCATTCATGGGTAGAATAGTGTATGCTACACGTGTAATAAAGCAATGACAAGTCGAAAGCGCTATAAATATCCAGACTTCCAAATTTTTATTTACTTGTCTAAGTTTTACTTAGTAAATACCACAATTTATTTAAATCTAATGTGACGCGTGTTTCGCAGCATTCCGCATCATTTTCAAACTCTGGTATTTGAAAATGATGCGGAATGCCACGCAACACGTGTCACAATAGATTTTTAATAAATTGTGGTATTTACTAAATAAAACTTATACTTAAAATGGAAAGATTTTACCACAAAGTGACTGCCGAATCAATTAATGACATTGTATATTCTTGTTCATCTATATTGAGATATCAATATGACATATTTAGTTTTACTTAAAATTTTATTAATTTTTTCCAATCCCTATCCTCACCCAATGGTGCAGTGGGCACTGATTCGTAAATAAATAATGCTATCTTGATCGTTAAATAAACGTGAAAGAAAGATGAACAGCCCTTCGCTTAAAGGCTGTTTACCTTGAGTAAAAATTTCGAAATTTGAAAATTGAATCCGGAATCTCCAGCACGGTAGACAAACGCGCTGACAATTACACTACGGGGATAGATTTAATTCATATTTAAAGCTCTAAAACAATTGTTACAAAAATACATTGTTATGGTACAATCGTCCATTGTTCCCCCTAGCAGTCAGGTAAAATATTGATACACCCCACCCAAAAACGGACAAGAAATACCGATTTCGTAACAATTTTCTTCATATATAACGTAATACGAGACAGGTACATACAAAAACGACGTGACATTTAGTATGACTCATCGCCAAACTAAATTTTCTCGTATATCTCGGGTAAACAAGAATAAGACAGGCTTTAACTTGATAAATGAAATACCAAAAAAAGTATAGGATACCACTTCCCAAATCGATTTATTGTACCTCAAATCTAATGTTTAGAGTGCCTTGAAATTCGAGAATCTAAATTTAACCTCTTGACCAAGGCTGACACACACGTATGTGACTATCACACAGATGATACAAGGAATCAAGTTTTTTCCTTACATTTCTTGGTGGAACTACATTTTGTAGAATAAAATAACAGCCATATAGTTTATCCCACTCGGTCGCTTGTCAATTAAATTTTATGTGGAAAAAAAATATATTGTTGCTATTTTATTCTACAAGCAATTTAACCTTATTTTTTGGGTGGAATATTCAGAAAACCATTTTTTTCTAAAACGAGATATTTTATTCAAGCGGTGTATCGACATTTATTTAAATAATGATTAAAAAAATCTTTCTTTGATCAAGGTTAAAGAAGAAGAAGAAATTTGGGTAAACTTTTAGAAGCGGACGATATTATTTTAAGTTGGTAAGTAATCAATTAAAAAGAATATTAATTTTATAATTATTCTTAGACAAATATTGTTACTAAATATCGAATAATCCACGTAAAATGTTATTTTAGAAATCATCTAAGGTCAAAGGTATTTTTCGGGTTTATTCACATTTAGGATATGTAGTTCTTTATTTAAAAAATCTTTAAACGAATATCATTAAATAAATAAATAGATTTTTTTACATTAAATATTTACCTCATACAAAATAATAAGTGTATTAAAAAATTGTATATTTGTGTCATACTTTCATTACAGAAATAAATATTACAGCAAAACAAAACACTAAATACATGAAAAAGAATTATTATTCCACTAGTCAGTAATTTATATTGTACAAAACTATTACGGCATTTTTTATAATAATTTTTAAACGTAAATAAAACTTTTCTTTTTGAAAACAAATTTTTCTTTTTATGTGTTTTTAATAAGAAAATACAATTTGGTGGACTCTAAAAATCAGTATTGATGTAAATATTTAATAGAAAATGTAAAAAAAAACTTTTAAAAAATGTAATATTTTTTAGTATTTGTTTTAATTTATTTCTGTATAGTATATTATTTTAAAAATACCTGTGTATGCTGAGAAATATCTAAAAGTCGATTTCTGAGTATCAACAAGTCGACGGAGAAAACCTGTCAATAAAATTGTATCCACTGAATGTCAATATTGAGCTTACACCTTGTTTACAAAGCTCTAACGCAACTATGAAATTTAAAAAAAGTATATTTTTCACAAGCGTGCTATATTGATTTGCAATAAAAATTATATCGAATTTCAAACTAATTTTAATCGAAATTTAGAGTGTGCGTTAATTATTAATTTGTTTAAATTGTCTGTCTCGCTGCGGCGCAACACGGTACCTCTCGGCGCGGGGTACTGCCGAAGACTGGAGCGAATCGCAGGATCTCTGGGATGTCACTATATGGGAGGCTAGGGGTTGGTTTTGAGGGTTGGGGTCCCAGCAACAGGTCCCCCTTCTCCACCGCCTCGGTAACGCCCAACGCTCACCTCAACCGTGTCAAGTGCAATCACCCTTCGAGGCTCTAATTTCGGGATCATAAATATTATAGAAGAATTCAATATTTTTTAGTATTCAAAATAAATTTATTTTTAAATAAATTACGTGTGAAGATCGATTAAGTCCTGGAAATAAGCACCCTGTCCAAAATAAAGTATTCAAGTGAAAAACTCTCTCATAAAAATAACAACCATATAAATTTTTCTTCAAACATTTTATTTGACCAGTGACCGGGTTTCAACATTACCGACATAATTAGACTAGTGAGAGAATAGACAAAATTATGTTACATACACAAGATGGCAGGGGTCGTGATCATGGCATATGATATGGTCATGATTTTTCTGACAAAATGGATTTAAATTGAGTGAATTTAAGTAGTGTATTATAATAATGGTTACATATGAATATGGTCGAATAAATTCATAATATTCCATAATATATTAGTTCTATGCACGTTTTCATAAAGTGTGTTAATTGTAATTTGTGTGCTTTGATGAGAAGTGCTTGGGTTATTTGAGAGTATTTATTGAATGCATATAAGAATTGTTTTAGAATAAAGTTGTTTGAAAGTAAGTATGTAAGAAAAAAAAATGTTGAAAACATTTTAAATGACTTTTTAAAATGTAGAGGTGTAAGAATCATAAATCAAAATAGTGAAATGTTCAGGCCAGACTAATTAGTTTATATTATTTTTCGCTGACATCTCTCGTTATAGGTTAATGTTAAACTGAACCCGAAAACTGGTATCAATATTTTTTTACTCTTATTTGTTATGTCTGAAAATTTGACATATTGGATTCACTGTTCACCCCACTTCCATTAAAATATCACTTATGATTTAAAATTAATGCAATAATATGGTATTAACCACAATTTTTTTCTTAAACAAATTATGAGTACGGATATGTTATGTTTATAGACTATTTTGGAGTTTAAAAATACGACAAGGAGGTGATAATTAAATTTAATGTTTTAATGGAAATCTAAAAACTTAAAAAATAAATATTAAAAAGGATTTATTTCAATATTTCACCCATATAAATACCCTAATAATCATTTTTCAAATATACATATTAAATATTACCTTTGTTTTTAAAATATATTATAAATTTTAAAAATAACTTTTCATTTGACAAATGGCTTTGCGTCAGTGTTGGGAGATATAATAAATGGAGGTAATCTATCCTCATAAAGATGACTTTATACGGCGTTCGTAATACGGTAAGGTAGGATAACAAATTTGTAATGAAATTTTGTCTATTACGCAGTTTTCACGCCACTGAAAGTTGCCGTAAACGAGATAAGCGTTGAAAACTCACGTTCAGGTAAAATTGTATTAAATTTTCTTTTTGTATCATAAACTGTTTTAAAACGTAGTACTGAAATGTTTTCTCCATTTTATATTTATTTAAGTTTTTATGATATGTTTCATTCCGAATAAGTTTATTTTTGCATTACACATATCGCTTACTCCTTTCAAGAACGTCATAAATAAAAAAACTCGATTTTTCAGGACAACGTTTTTAAAGTTTGAAAATATAATACAATTTATTAAAAATAAACATCAAGCCACTTATTGAACTTTTTACTGTGCAACAAATCTTTTTACGTAAAACCTGAAGGTTTTTTTTCTATTTGAAAAATATTAAGGATATTAAAAAAAAAAATTAAACAACACATTTTATTCAAAATGCAAAAACAACACTTTCTACCATGTAGCGGGTAAATATTAAGTTGAAAATATGCCGCTTTTGCTGGGATATAGTACATTTTCTGGGCATTCCGAAAACATGCATAACTGAAAATTGACGATTTTTACATTTATGACGTTCTTGAAAGGAGTGAGCGATATGTATACTGTATTTTTGGTTAAAAATGTATTTATGTATATATGTTATATAATAATTGTATTTATGTATATATGTATTTATGTATATAGAATAATGTTAAAACTTTAAACTGTTAAACCTTTTCCACATATATTTTATTCGACCCGAGACTGGGTTTCGTTGTTTATTTTATATCTAGAAGGTCAGCATCAGACTGGTATCTATAAAAAATTAACATTTATAGTTAAATTAATTTATGCTAAGAAACAAATTTTAAGTAACTTTTTATTTTGTATTAAGTTATCCGAATTTGTTTTAACCACTTTTATTTTTGCACAATTATATCCATATTACGTGTCAATCCCTGAAATAAACAAGGTATTTGTCGAAACCGGTTGGAATACTAGTATCAAAAATAGAAGTCGTTAAAACGAAGGTTGTGTTTTATTAGTTTTATTAAGTTTGTAAAACATCCACCGTTTTCTTAACGATAATGATTTATAGTAAAGCATAAAAAAATGTGGTATAATTATGAAATGCAACTTTATTTTACAATAGTTTATAAGAGTACTTTAAGCCATCGGTGATATTCTTATTATCGTTTTTCTTAATTGAATTACCCAATATTCTTTGTCCATAACCTTCCTTACGTAAATAAAATACATTTAACTCTAAACACGTGTTAAATTTTAAATTATTTAGATAGATGAGCTGGTCACCTGGCCTTATCATGGATAATAATAGTCAGTGCTCAAGGGATATTTAGGAGTACTTGAGGATTATTCTAGAAGGGTGAAATATAAATACATGTACAAAAAAAATATATAATAAAAATACAAAAAAAGATTCCACAAAAGTATGGCCTGTGTGTGGGTATACATTATATTTAGGTCATAATAAAGGGCACTGGCAAGAATACAATAGATATTATAAGAAATACAATTAGTTAAAAATGTTAATATAAGATACAAATACTTGACTTCAACAGAAAAAAAGTAAAAAGTCTTCTGGAAATGTAATTTGGATTAAATAGTTAATTATATACAATCTTGAAAATCATTGTTATGTTCTTAAGATGAAGTCTTTTATCAACAAAGATAAAAATTTAATTAAACGCTTTGTAATACAAAGCAAGACTGCTAATACACAACGTTCATAACAATGACAACGATATCCTTTCTACGGTACACGAAACTAAAGATTACAGATAATAGGATACGGGGCATTATTAAGAGGATACAGCCTTCGGGACCCGACAAATGCCGAAATTTCCCGAGTCCTTGACGGACTAAACCATTGCGCTAACATTCAAAACGTCCCGAGAATCTACTACGAAAGAATTGACACTTGAAATCGGCGCAATCTAAAAATATTCTAGATTCTATATCAATTACGTAAATCAAAATTAAACTTTAAAATTCAGTTGAATCTCTTTATAATGAACTTGTATTTATTTATTATGTTTTTCACCATAGAGCTTTAATGCATGTAGGGCTTGTATTATGCTTGCGAAAACTACTTTCTATTTTACAAAGACTCATCATTCATAATACCGATTTGGAATTTTACCTATTGTACTAACTAACTAACCATCAAACCTTTTCCCTCATGAGAAGATGGAGAAAATTGAACGCTTTATCAATCTGACTTTGCAAACAATCTTTACCTGTTCCACATTCACGCTTCTTCTGATACGTACCCTACGCCTCGGAGCTTTGTTAAATTAAGATAAAAATGCAAAATTAATATAAATTAAAAGAGAAATACACAAAATGACAATGACAAATTTGACAATGCTTCCGTTGTCACTATCGTACAAGTTCACAAGGTTTTCTACGATGCTTTAAATCTAAGTTTCACAATATCGTGTAGATGTTAATTATACCTTTTAGATGTAAAAGGTTGTAAGCCTCGTAAATACACTTTATTCTTCTTCATCAATGTTAAGATGTCAAAATGTAAAAATATCTCCCAGACAGATTCTTGATTTGTAAACAAGGATTTGGGCGCGCTCAAAATGATTTAAATACCATTTGTCTAGTTTTTATTTTCTTTTAAGATAATACTTTATAAGTCTGATGCAGTCTTCGATGCCTTATTTTGAGTACTAATAAAGACTAGAGGAAAATGTTTTGAATTCATAAATAAAAATTCACATGTCTTCTTTCTGTCCGCCTCCGTAGTGTAATGGTCAGCATGCTCGCCTACCGTTCTGGAGGTCCCGGGTTCGATTCCCAGGGGGGTTTAATAAATATAAGAATTTTTTCACTCTAATATTTATTCAATATTACACTGGACTGGTACCTGAAGTGGAGGGCTGATCACCTTTCCTTCATGTGTAATCGATCGAGATAACACTGCGTTTATATGAAGCAGTGCCCTATGCACCATTGGGGTGCGGTAAGGGATTATTAAAGATATGAGTGTATTTATTTCAATGATAAAATATGACATTACTCCCAAAAGATATTTTACTAAAATGCATTAATGTCAAATATTTTCCAGGATAATATTCACCACTCATGATTCGAGGAGTGAGATTTATTCACTTAGTATACGAAGGGTGAAATTCACGTCAACCCTTCGAATTGGGTAAATAATTGCCCTCGTTTCTGTGCATTTCCTCTCAGTAAACATTATCATTCCTAAATCTGTAAAGGGTTCTCAAAGAAGCCTATTTAGGTCACTCGGTTGATAAAGGATCTCCTGGATTATGTCAAAAATAATTGGGGGCTTACAGTATCCTGCACGGAGTTTTTAATCAGGGCAGGCAGCAGGAAAACAGAACATTAATTTATCTAAAAACTCATGGAAAATTACCACAGACAACTACCATGATAAAATTGTCAAATATTTTATTTTAGTTGCATATATTATTTATCTATTAATTTTTAAATCAAACACAGATTTTTTTAGTCTACTAAGCTGTATTTTATTAACTGCATATATAATCAACTGGTAATATAACAGAAATGGGTATACGTTGCATACACAAAAAAATCAAGGAATGTGGTATTGACGGAACTCGTCTGATTTCCGACATCGATGTTGTTAATTAACCCTCTTAATATGTAGTACCCTAATTTAAACGTTATCCTTACTATTGTTATAATCAATAGAATCCCATTGTGGGCGGATTAGGCGCGAGAGGGGGTATTCGAGGCCTTAGGATACAAAACATAGTGAAAGGAATCTGCCTAACTAACTAACCATCACACCGCTTACCGCAAGGATAGGCAAACAAAATAGAACGCCACACCTCTCTGTCTTTACAAATATACCTTACCTCTTATTAAGGCTTTTTTTACTAAAACTTATTTCAGTACACCGTTTCCAGCATTTTATCTCCTTTCTTTATCTTTATCAATTATTTTCCATCCCTAGAAAACATATTTCCCAAATACACAAAATTATCTACAAAATTATCTATCTAGATCTACATTCGCTTCTTTCAAAAACCATTATTTTGGATTTGTGAACATTCATCAGCAATTCCTTGCACACATCATACCATACACTTTTGACACCAGCGCCTGCAGATCTGCTCCACTCTATCGGCAAGAAGTACAGCATCGTCAGCAGACAAAAGGCAACCGACATTTAATGCAATCAGTTTAACATCAATATTTAAACCTTTCAGTTCTTTTATGTAATTACATAAAAGATGTCAATTAACATTATTTATATTATTGTAACAATCAAATTTTTTTTAATGAGGGCGGACCGCCCAATAGTGGACGCTGGAGAAGTCTCAAAGGTAAAATTTAAGGCCTTAGGACACAGAAAAGAGAGCTTAGAAGATATCAATATAATATGGGTTTATCCTGCCTATATATGCATAAATACTTATACTAGCAAATTCATTATCCTTGTCAATTAGAAATTTTAGTAGTAATAAATAAACCCTGAAGAGGGCAACAGGCTGTTGCCGAAACTAGTTGGTTAATAAAAATGTGAGTGGATCAGAACACAAAGTATTTTTTATTTCTCGAAATAATATATCAATATGATCCACAAAGTTAATGCTTTCAGTATTCAAAACGGAAATTTTGAGTATAAAAAGTTAGAGACCTTAAAATTTTCAAAAAAATTCCTAAAATAAAAGTTTGTCTGATTTAATTACGTTTAAGGGTACACGATACGTCCCTAGGTACACATTTTAAATCAGAAAACACCACGAAATTTGAGACTTTAAGTTCAAGAGTACATTCTAAAGTCTAACAAGTTCAGAGAACTTATTATAAGTTTGTACATTAAAAAGTCCAGATATACTCTCGGAATCCGTATAGCCGGGGATATTAAATTACGGAGTGTTTTTTTGTGCGCATATAAAAAAAAAATTATGCTGTACAGGGTTGGAGATAAGTAACATATTATAGATATATGTTTAATTTCACAATTTTTGTGAAGCATACAAAATCTTTGAAACAACTATGCAATTGTGTCGGGTTGTGGCCCCGTGGTTAGTGTCGCAGGCTCTTGAGTCAGAGTTTCTCGGTTCTAACCCACTCTACCAAAATTGGATATCTATTTCTAATACTGAGCCGCTTAGGCTCTTAGAAATTGTACGAAATTGAAATAATTGTGTAAATAATGAAAACATCAATATTTCTCATTTAAATAAAATCGGAGCATTGAAAGTTACTGTTGAAAGTCACTTTCAATGTTTCTTGAGAAACATGCTGCCTTCCAAGAGTTTTCCTGACATGTTTAATATGTTGCTGTTACGTTCAACAAGTGGCGCTGCCATTGTTGTCAAAAAAGCTATTATTTTTTTTTTAACATAGATAAATGATGGTGATAGCACCAGCACGCGGTGAAACGGCGTTCTGGCACTTTTTTCACGGATGAATTTTTAAAAAAAATCGATCAAACAATGTTTGCGCTAACGTAATTACAATTTTTATTTATATAATTCGTCAAAATGATAGAATATGGTATTGTTATGAATATTTAAACTATATTTGAATTTTTAGTAAAAAACTTGACAAAAAGTAAGTTCTAGGACCTTTTCTGTTAAAAAAAAACCCTGCCTTTCACAATAAAAACACTAGTTAAATATGTATATTAAAATTGCACATATTCAAATACAACTTTGACCTAAAGCAATCAGCGAATTACTTAACGAGATTAAGGATTTTGAACAAAGAAACATTTATGTTTTTAAATATTTGGATGTTGACAAATAAGACACTCAGGGATTCAAAGTGACGTTTTGACAAAATTAAAAAGCAATTGATGAATAAATTTATAAGATTTAATATTTTAAATAAACGAACCTTTTTATTTATAAGAATATGGATACTAGATTCGGAGATTTAATGTGGCAATTGGTGAATAATTTAAGAAAACTTAGGATTTTGCAAAAACGAATACAAATAAACATTTTTATTTTTATGCCCTTAAATAAAAAATCCAATAAATCACTTAAAACTCGCATTTCAACATACACATTTAAAAGGTTTATCCGGTTAAACTTAATACATTTCGCTTTTAAGTGAACCGAAGACCTTTCTCATGTAACATAGAAAATGTATTGCCTGCTAAAAGCAATACGAATCCCATGAACGATATTACGCTCGACGACGCCAACGCAGCCTCATCACCTGTTACGGTAAATTTAGAAACAAGAGATGAGCTTACTGATACAATTCAAGCGCAAATCATTCCGGTAATTCCTGTCCCGGTATATGTAGTTAATTTTCACCTCCAAACCTTTCAGGATGATATATAATATGATCAGTATAATCAAGACAATTTAATACCTCATGAATTCCAGAGTAACAAAGTATATGGATATATTTATATATTTCGATATACATATGTGTGTGTGTAGATTAAAATTTGTCTTTGACAAGTGAAGAAAGAAAATACAGAAAGCATAAAAAAAGATATATTCAAAATTGGACCTATAATAATTTTCATGTAAATTGTATATTAAAATTGGAACAGTTACCAAAATTTAAAGTTATTTGAATTTTGCATAAATCATATCGAATATTATATCGTTCCTTTTTAAACAGGATTGCAAGGATCCAATAAAAAAGATCGAAGTACGTACTTACTTACAAAGTTATACTCGAACATGTATATTTTTTGACCTTTACCTCTTATATAGTTTTTTTAATCCTACCACACTCTGATTATGTATTATGTACCGTTCTCCGACTTATTGCACTAACGCGACAATAATGTTTTGCCAACTGTAACCCCTCGTATACGAGTACATGTATGCGAACCCTAGATTGAGAAACGACGATCTTAAAGAATACAGACAACCCAGGGCCAAATAATTCATTATTTAACCTGAAAATAGTTTTCATTACGTGACCACCCGAAGGGTTTATGTCCCTTCCAACTCCTAACAAAGGGTTATAAAGTGGCGTGTACAGCAGCCAATTATCTTAAACACAAGTTTTCGTAAATGCCGCTGAGAAAAAACGTTACTAATTATATTTAGAAAACTACAAGTTTTCCTCGAGTTTCCCTCTAAATACATTTTTATTTTTACATTTCTCGTAGTTATATTTACATTTCATTGAACCTAACTTACTAACTCACTACCTATCACGACGCTTCCCACACGACGTGTAGGCAGAGAGAATAGAACGCCATACCATTATGCCTATTCCGCATTCATGCATCTCCTCATGCATATCTGCCGATTATTTTGGCTCCTGACCTGACCGCTTTCAAGTATTTGACATACCTAATAATGCCAAGTATTTCTCATTCTACCTCTTCTTCTTTTACCAACTACATTCACTTCGTACCTTTCTTTCTTCACTCATTCGTTTCACATGTCCAAACCATCTCAACACACCTTTCTTTATTTTATCCATAATGCTTATCTCGGCTTTGCATTATTTCCTTGTTTCACCATTCTAACATCTATCATGCATCGATTGTTTTGCCGCACACTCCTTCTCTCTCATTGAACTGTTTTATCATTGACGATTAATTTATTTAAATAAACGATAGATAAGCCTTGATAACACACGTGTATCGGCTAACACAAATGCAACCAATCCAAAAACAAACGTAAGTATTTTTATACACTTACACATACTGCACTTATTCGAGTGTTAATATTCATATTAACCGCGAACAGTTTAGCCTGAAATGCTCGAATAAAGCAAAACGTTTCATCTGCCGATGTGCTGTAAAGACACCATACTCCTTTTAGCATTTATTATTCAGAAAAGAGGTGACTTGAGTAACCTTTGAAAGCTTTCACTTACAGTGAACAAACCACAAACGCCTTTGAAGATATAATGCGCAGTATGGTAATAAGGTTTAAGCTTTATTACAGCCAAAATCGTGGGTATTATTGGGTTTATATTTATTTAATACAAACACAATTTTAAAGCTAAGTGAGATTTTAGTTAAGCTTTGATAAAGTCAATCATGTCAGACTTCTAAATCAATTTATTAAAATCGTTTGAAATGAATTATTCATTTTCTAATGATTGATAGCATACTTTCGTATTTCTTAAGCCCCCTAACCTTTCAAATATTCAAAATCGATGTAAAGCATAACATTTTGGTATATTCACAAATATGGATTTCTCCATTAAGGAGTTATTTTTACATTTTTACATATAAATAAAGATGAAGTAGAATATGGAAGTTTGGATATTTACAGGGCTTATTTAAAGGCTAGTTTAATTGATAACTTTAAACACGCGTAAGATTCACCATCTTAACCTTGATTGACAACATCACTACTCAATTTTTCGAAACACAAATCTTAAATTGCTCGTCATTTCATGTGTGAGTTTGCGGCAGTATATATAGTTGATTTCAGTAAGCCTTTATTTATCAGTGACCCTTTTATTTTAAATAAAAATTGTGTCAACAAAAGTTCTGCCACCTTTATTTGACATCGTTTTCAAGAATTAAGCATTTGAGAAAAAAATAAATTAAGTCATCGACACGTCCTTTTCACGTACACACCAACATTTAAACATGTACAGATTTCTTCGAAATCTTTGTTTTACGATTTTCCCCTGATATTTAAATTCAAATATTGGGAATTGTTTGGTATTTTAAGATAATCTTGACTTACGGTACTCTGGATAATGAATGAAGGTAATACACCATTAGGATTTAGAAAATCCTTTGACCTTTTATCCGAGGGTATAACATCTCATGGTTTAGAAGAGATAAGAACTTTTAAAGGAAATGTTTTCTTTTCTATATTATTTAAGTATATTACAATATATGTATAATAAAACTGAAAAACTATTATTATTATTAAAATTGTTTAACATATGTATAGTGTATAATGTAGGTATCTACTCGTAAGTACATTATTGTGTTATTATTATATACATTAATAATAAAAATAAGAATAATAATTAAACAAATTAATATGATTTTGTAAATGTAGATTTTTCAATCCAATTATCAATCTTCATATACGTCCAGAATTATTAACAATATTTTGATATTGATATGATAAATTATTGTTACGATTTTGCCAAACACGATTTTGTCTTAAATCGGACATAAGTGTAGCAATTTAACGGAAAGCTATGTAAAATATTTTAATTCTGTTTATTAAAAAAAACTCAATGTAATTTTTTACCTATTTTCGTAAACATTATTTCAATGATTTACCCAAAAAGTTGCTTTAAAGCTATTTTATACAACTTATAAATATAAAGAAAGAAAAACATCTTAGGATTTTTTTTGTACACGCGTAATTACAAAAGTCTTCACATTTACCGGAAGATTTTTAAAATAATAACCACAATATTGCTGTATTACTTTTTTTTTTAAAAAATAAACATTGTAAGGAAATAATTGCTCATTATTTTAAATATGCTATGTACTCATTATTCGCAATGTTGGATTCCCTTACACACAAAATAATCCTTGTTTTATTCCCAAAACAGAAAAAAAAATTGAAGGACACGACTTTCACTAAACGGGGATGGAAAGAAGTTTGTAGATTTTATCTAATGCATTTGTTATTTTCAAATGTATTTTTTTATTATTTTTTTATTATAACGTTCGATACACCAATAAATTATCCATATGTAAATAATTTTATAACACAAGAAGATAAGTAAAAGTGTTCATTGAGGATTTATTTTTATTATTTTCAACATATTACAAACATAAAAATTTACATTGATATTATTATGAGTAATTTCATTACTCCGTTTTACTGCAGCGATATATGCGGTTATAGTAAACATAACGACTAACAAAAAGTTGTATTACTAAAATATCGTGTTTCAACAAGCTTTTTATGAAATGGGTGTTGAAACACACATTTTCCGAATTATCTTGGGAAAATGAAAAAAATGTGATGATTCAACAACAAAAACAGCTAAAATATTTTGGGTCCATGGAGGATATTAACAAAAAATCCTCGCGTTAATCATCCCTAAAGAAAGGAGCTAGGTTACTTTCGGGACAGCCGTACAAACCATAAATCATTTCCACGTAGCAACAGGCCAATGAACCGCAATGTGGGGAGATGGAGGTCACACACCTCAACAGGTAGGCACTGAAAATACCAGCTGGAAGACATAAAAGTCCAAACCCAAAGAAAATAAGTACTCGCCTAAGAAAAGCAAGGCTTTGAGAAATAAGTCACGCGCATTATACACTAGACTTGTCTAAACAAATAACAAACATTCCGCACCGTGTTTTGAAAGGCAATCGGAATGTACCATGCTGTTTTTCGAGTAAACTGTCGTCGCTCTAAAACCATTATAACCTCTCTTCAAATTTTATTTTTTCCAAATGTAATATTACATTACAATTTGATAATTAAACAAGATATTACACACGGTATAATTATATATTTATATTTTGTACCGGAATACCGGTAAATCAATAGTTTTCGTAGACGCTGTACTTTATTTACGATATATTCAACTAAATTTATTCCTATACCAAAATGATATATGGTAATTAAAAAAATACAAATATTTAATTACTTTTCACGTCTTACAGTAACAACTACGCCATTTTTGTGTTTTTAATCAATAAAACCCAAAGTAGAGTTATTTTTAAACATGTTTTAAAGATTTAGCATAAATATTTTCTGCCTCCATTGGATAGTGGTTAGCACATTTGGCTACAATGCTGGAGTTCTCGGGCTCAATTTTTAGAGTAATTATTTTTAACTCTAATATGTATTTAAAATATTTCCCTGGACTGGTACTGTATTTAAAATATTTGCCTTCAAAAAAATTATCATATTAACATTGAATCAATTTGATACAGTACCCTATGTACCAATGGATGTAGGTAAGGTTCAGTAGTAGTAGTTATTAATAAATGGATATTAGACCTTCATTGGCAACCGGATCCTGATGATCCGCCCATATACAGTATCTACTCAATGAATTAGGGCCACGCAGAATTTCGCGCAATTTCTCAATTCAAACAGGAATAACTCAGAGAAAACCTTGAATAAAACAACATTGAATTTTATTTACACAAGAACACTTTATTACGCTTAAATTATGCATATATTTTCATATAAATATAGTTAGTATTTATTATTTCCACCTTTGGCAGAAATAACTGCCTCAATTCTTTTTGGCATACTTAAAATGCACTGTTTTATCGTGTTTTTTATTTCTTCGTCTTCTGACCTAATTTTTTGAATTTTTTTTTTTAGACAGTCTACTGTCGGATTTGGGAATGAGTATACCTTATTTTTTAACATGCTCCATACGTTTTCTATAGGATTAAGGTCCGGAGAATTTCCAGGCCAGGGGAGCAAAGGCAGATTTTTGTTAGACAAAATTTTTATTATTGATTTAGCCCAGTGGCAAGGTGCCCCATCCTGCATGAAGGTGTATGGACCTTCTGTTGGGTCGAGTGTATGGTAGAAGGGCAATAAAATTTGTTCGAGGACCTGCTTATAGGAATTTTGGTTCATTGTTCCTTCCACGAAAAACAACGGCCCAGGTAAATTGTTAATAATACATGACCATATCATTGTTGCAGGGGGGTGTTTGATAACTTTAACCACACAGGCCTCATTGTAACGTTCCATTGGTGTTCTCCTGACGAATCGACGGCTCTCTGTCACGGCTTCTAACCGGCACTCATCACTAAAGATGACCTGAAAAATAATGAAAATTTAAGTTTAATTCAAATATATAAGTTTATTGACTAAAATGATATGTTGAAAATTCAATTTAAATAAATACCTTTTTCCAATCATCTACCGAGTAATTTCGATGTAGCCTGGCCCATTTTAATCGATCCGCTTTCATTCGTGGTGTCAATTTTGGTACTTTTACAGGGCGCCTGCATTTCAGATTTACTTCGTAAAGACGTCGCCTCAGTGTTGATACCGATATATTTATACCCTCTTCTTCCAATTTTATTTTTAATGTTTTTGCTGATGCACTTCGGTTTTCTAAGGCACTTTGAACGATTTTTTGATCAGTCCTCGGTGTTGTTTTTCTAATCTTACGACAGTTCTTTCGCTGATTGCTGGTGGCGGGTGACTGATTTTTTATTGATTTTGAAATTTTGTCCACTGTTTAACGAGAAACGTTTTCTTTTTTTGAAATTTCTCTATTAGATAGTATTCCTAATTTCAGTAGCACTATAACACTAGACTTTTTTTCCTCAGAAATGTCTTTACTTTTTCCCATTTTGTCCTTTTCAAAAAAAACACTTGTGTTTACAAAAAAAAATTATACTTTATGAACTAAAATTAAAAATTAAGTTTTTTTCACAAGACACGATAACTATATAACCTCTCTAAACAAAACAACAATCAGAACTCAAGAAACTTCACTAATAAATGAGATAGGGCTTTTTTTTGAACTTTCAACTATCTGTCTACCTGTGCTAATTAGGGACCTTTCTCAGAAAAAGGGTTTAAAATTTTGTAAACGCTTAAATAATCCAGGTATATTTTACATATTATTGAAGGTAATATACATGATATTAGATGTCAATAAAAAACTTAAAGTATTTATGTAAAATAAATGTAATAATCCAAAAGATTTCAGAGTATTCAAAAAAATAATGGGTGGCCCTAATTCATTGAGTAGATACTGTACTTACATTAATTTAGTGACAGCATCTCAATTTTGAGTGAGTAAATCTCACGAACGCTTAACTCATTCACTAGCCTACATATTCGAGAATTAACTGATTTGTCGATTCATGTATTTTAGGCTGTCTAAAAAATTAGGCTTGGAGAAGAAAGTAAGGTTTCATGATATAATAAAATCTCGATCGAAAAAGCGATTTTATTGTCAACGAAAAAATATTGTATATATATATATATATATATATATATATATATATATATATATATACATATATATATATATATATATATATATATATGTTTATATATATATATATATATATATATATATATATATATGTATATATATATATTATATATATATATATATATATATATATATATACATATATATATTTATAAATAAATTTATTTATATGTAAGATAGTATTAACATGGCATTCATTATCTCTTGCAAGCAGTACCGTGCATAAAAAATATAATTTCACATATTATATGGTATATATATATATACAACGCCTACATTATCTACCTTATTTATATAAAAGCATTTTGTTTCTCAGATTTAATTTAATAAAATCTAATTTATTTTATGCCATGCATCGTGACAACCTGAAATTTAATTCGCCAAAGAAAAGATTTAAAAGACCTAAAAAATACCCTAATTTTATGGTTCAAGGATCACTTTGAACATTGATTCCCTCAAGACCGGATTTAATCTGCTTTAAAAATGAAATAAATAATGGTCTTAATTTATCTAGAGACAAAGAGTTAACGGCCACATTTTTATGGTAATTTTTTTTTTCAATGTATGAGAATTTTCTCTAATTTCTTACTAGACATTATTATAAATGACAAAATCTCTTTCACATGTGGCACATAATTATATTTACACAAAAAGATTAACAAAAAAATTACTAATTTTTAATTTTTCCTATTAATCCCAAAAAGTTTAGATACGCAGGGAAATTTCAGAAAGAAGGAGATTCCGAATACCTAAAATTCTCAATGACACGCAAAAATTCATATTTGGAATCAGACTATCAGCACCTTAATTTTGGGACATTCGTTAGGATTTAGTGTCATAACAGGGAGATACCTAGACGTATCGGGATGAATGGCATCTTAACTACGTAGTTACTGTCAATAACCGCTGATTTTTTTTACCTACTACATAGTTATCGTAATTTTTCCAACGTTAAAAATAATAAATCTTCGAAGTAGAGAAGGGCAGTCAATTCGGGATATTTCGAAAAACATTATATTACATAATTAACCCGCAAACATATCCTATTTCTTCTTTCTATAGCATTGTATCAACAGACTTGCGAGGTATTTGACATTGATGAAGGTAGAGTAACTTGATATCTATTAGGGGTGGTTATTAAGGGATGGTTGAAGGGAGAGGGAGAGATTGGATACTCCGAACCATAAAGGAAAGATCACAAAGTCAATATGTGACACTATAATATGCAACAATTACATTTTCAAATATAACCCGACATGAAAAAAATACTAAAGCTTTCGAGGTAATCTACACTTTTAAAGCACAAATATAAAAAAAAAAAAAAAAAAAAAACAGGACTTAAACCCTGATTGTTACAGCAGTTTTAATTTTTTCTGAATGGGCCGATATCATCCTTCAAACGATGGAGGATCATGACCAGCTCTAGTGAAATATGTTTTTGCATAAAATTTTAACCTCTGCTTTTGAAGGGCGCTGATGAGCCATCTCTAGCACGAAATAGACGGACCACAGTTTGAGAATCAAACAGCTTAATTTTTTTAAATGTATATTTAGTATACATATATAATCTAATCACTTAATCAATTATAGTCTAGTTAAAATCATTTTTTAAATTTAAGTTTTACGTAGTAAATATCACTATTATATAGTAAAGCTTTTAAGTAAAACTTAAATTAAAAATGGATTGATTTTACCACAAAGACTGCCGAATCAGTTAATGAAATAAAAATAATTAATTTTGACATCTTTTTTTTTACTTTATACACATTATTGAAGAAAAGGGAGGGTGTTCATTTACATTTGTATCGATAAATCCCATTTTTTCATGTATTCGTATTTTATGGTTCATCTACAATTTTACCTTACCTATTTTCATATTAAAATCGTAAATAATTTGTAAACGTACCTTTACGTGAAAGGTACAATGTGGTGGGGGTGCATGTGCAGGGGTGGGCGGGGTGGGGGGAGACTGATCGATGGAGCCCGGACAGACCTCCCGCTCTGAGGAGACAAGGACGGACCTATACAGCGCGTCACCTCTTTCCCTCATACTCACATGAGTCGGTACGTAATTTCGCAACTAGTACTGCAAAGCTTTCGCGCATACATTTTTACACTTGGATGTTGAAATATTACATTATAATCATGTCTACCTATGTGATTTTTTAAAATTAATAAGTTGGTACCCAGTAGAACCGTGCCGTGGTATTTATGATAGCTAAACTACAAATACACATATTTTGTATATTAAAAGCATTGTTTATTTTGTGGTATGGTAATACAACACTCCTTATCATTCATCGTTTACTTTGCGTAATACCACTTTTATATAAAAAAAATTCGTGACTAGCGGTTTCGGCATAATCATTTCATCATCAGGTAATTAAAATGAAATTATTACGGTCTTGAGTATTCTATTTAAAATATACGTGTTTATTTATATTGACTTGAGAACTTTGTTTCAAATTTACGTGTGCATTTACTGACTTGAACTTTGTTTCAAATAAACGTGTTTACCTACTGACTTGAGAACTTTGTTTCAAATTTACGTGTGCATTTACTGACTTGAACTTTGTTTCAAATAAACGTGTTTACCTACTGACTTGAGAACTTTGTTTCAAATTTACGTGTGCATTTACTGACTTGAACTTTGTTTCAAATATACGGGTTTAATTACTGACTTTAAAACCTTTTTTTTAAATGAACGTATATATTTACGGACTTGAAACTTTGTTTCAAATTTACGTGTGTATATACTTAACTTGAGAACATTGTTTCAAATAAACGTGTGTATACACTGTCTTGAGAACATCGTTGCAAAAATACGTTTATATAAATTGACATCAGAATTTTGTCCTAAAAAACGTGTGTATATACTGACTTGAGAACTTTGTTCCAATTGTAAGTGTGTATATATACCGACTTGAGAAATTAGCCCGCTGCCTAAAGCCCGTGGTAGTCACTACCCTCAGTCATTAGAGACCAACTTAAAGAAAAAATCTATTATGCTTTACAACAATTTACTAATTAGGGATGAGACTATTAAAAATGTACATTAAGTTTTCCACTTATAATTTGAGCGGCACGATATCTTATTCTTTATTTCAAGGGAATTCCCTTAAGGGGAATATTGTGGGCTTTTACTGCGCACAACTTTTACAACATGGCGTGCTACATGCATTAAACTGTGGAAAACAAGAGAGATTAAAGGTTAACAATCTTTCTTCTTGTATCCAAACTAGATGGTGCATAAGGCACTAGATTGATATTAACCTACGACTGTCCCTAGGGTCCATATGGGCCAGAAATTTTTGACTGCTTAACAGCCCAGGATTTTTTTTTCTAATTTCAAATATTTTTTTAACTAGCGAAACAAATATTGGAAATTAGAAATAACGGAATAAATGTAAACTGGTATGAAGCAGTATTGTCAGTGTTGTAAATGAAGTGTTGCCAGCCCAAAAAAAAATGACGGTAGTCCAACAATAATCAATAATATAATACTTTACATTTGGGCCCATATGGACCCCGTGGGCATTGGAGGGGTTTCTATGGCCTGGGCATTTAAGAGTATCAGAGTATTAAGAATATTATTTTAAGTGTGTCCAATTATTAAAGTCAATTCAAGCAAAATGTTTCGAATTTAAAACAACATAACATACATAGAAGTTCTAAGAAATTGAGTAGTGTCGTTGTCAATCATGGGTAGAATTAATAAATGTTTCACTTGTGTAAGATGATCACTTAAACCAGCCTATGACGGACCGTGAGGCTACGGGGCCTCCCAGATGCCCAGACTTCCATAATCCTTTTGAAAGGCTATCACAAAAATTGGTCACCGACCAATTTTCGCCATTTAATATAGAAATAATGATTTTAAAGATATTATCAAATATATACAAACACAGTATATATATATATATATATATACATATATATATATTTATATATATATATATATATATATATATATATATATATATATATATATATATATATATATATATATATATATATATATATATATATATATATGTATATATATATATATATATATATATATATATATATATATATATATATATATATATATATATATATATATATATATATATATATATATATATATATATATATATATATATATATATATATATATATATATATATATATATATATATATATATATATATATATATATATATATATAATAATAATAAAACCCTTAGCCGCACCCCAATGGTGCATAGGGCACTGCTTCATATAAACGCAGTGTTATCTTGATCGTTTACACATGAAGGAAAGGTGATCAGCCCTCCGCTTCAGGTACCAGTCCAGGGTAATATTGAATAAATATTACAGTGAAAAAAAATCACTTATATTTATTTGACCCCCCCCCCCGGGAATCGAACCCGGGACCTCCAGAACGGTAGCCGAGCGTGCTGACCATTACTCTACGGAGGCGGACAAATAATATTAAAATGCCATATATATATATATATATATATATATATATATATATATATATATATATATATATATATATATATATATATATATATATATATATATATATATATATATATATATATATATATAAAAAAGCTGAAAAAGATATATATATATACATATCTTTTTCAGCGAATTTCAAGCCACTGTATATTTGTATTTTTAATTTCAATATTAATATCTCAAATAATCGTTTCAATTGAAATGTTATTTTGTTCTGGTTTATTTCCCTTACCATGAAACTTGACAGACCTTTAGAAATATAATAATTGAAAAAAAATATTTTTTAGCAAAATACATCAATTCAAAAGATGTTGGACGTAAATTCTTATATAAATTCAAAGAGGAAGGAAACCTTTATCTTTTGAGACAGAAATGATAAAAAGTTTTTGTTTAAAACACCTGTAGCATTGAGATGTTTTATGAATCCACCCGAGTTTACATTTATGTCTTCATAAAGTATGATAAAATGAATCTGCAAGAAGAGGAAGGTTTGCGTGTACATTGTATACTTCCTACATCTGTATATTAAATCTAAGTATAGGGTGTTTTTTTACAGGTTTGGTTTTTAAACTGGCAACTACAGGTTGTTAATTTGACAGATGACAGTTATTTGCAGTCGGTACGTTTTGCCATTTCACCATGAATAGAGTGAATGACCATTATGCGCATCCTAGTTTCGGTGAATGGGTCGAAAACAATGTTCAGCTTGATTCCCTTTTTAACGCAAAATTTTGTTCCCTGATGAGTCACATTTTTGGTTAAATGATAAGTGGAGAAAACCCAGAAGCCTTTGTCGAGACGTCCACTGTGTGATATGGACCATATTTTGTTAAAGATGATGAAGGCCAGAATGTTACGGTCAATGGAGAGCGCTACAGAACCATGATTACTGCTTTCTTCGTACCTCAGTTGAATGGCATTGATGTGACAGAGCTGTGGTTTCAACAAGATGGTGAAACATGCTACACGAAGGGCAACATGCCACCATCAATTTAATGGAAAAATTTTAATTTGTATAAATCTAAAAAACACCCCACACTGGCTTATATAGCAATATCAAAGGAATAATATAAGTAAGAATAAATTGAGTATCAAAAGTATTCGTAATGAGAAAATTTTGTTTGATGTTCAGAAGATGAAAATTTTGTCTTGAAATGTTATTAAAATTGATGTAGGGCCGAGTTTACGTAGCTTTATTAATATTTCGTTAACGCAACTAGAATTTAACTGTTACCAGAAAAACTTACTGTCACGTATTTTGAAATTATCCGACAAGTAACAATTATGTTATTGTCTTTGAGAATACATTTTTCAGTAGTTTAAGACATTTAAAAATTCTCCAATTATTTGTTTAGTTTACAATTGATATCCAGTGTGGTATAGCTTTAAAATATATAATTAAACATTTTGATAATAAAACCACTATTTTGAGTTTATTATTGTAAACACGACTAATTATGAGAACATCTATAGTTGTCGAAACCAGTCATGTTTACGTTAAAAACCTAAGAAAGTAGTATTATACAAATGTTTTATTATCATATTTAAATGATCACGTTATAATACAAAGCCAAATGTCATTTCAATAAATAACATAATGTACGTTACAAATCAATCAATGAATCATAGTTTTATATTAATACGTTTTGATCCTACAATAAAGATAATATTTATCACAAAAATTCAAATAATATAATAGATGTTTGCTTACAATTATCACGAAAATGACATTGAGATTGTCAGTAAAAATTAAGACTGAATAACTGAGTTCAAATGAATAATGATTTCATATGGATGTTCGATCCGAAAATTCTGAGATTTATTTACCTGTTCAATTTCATATAATGACATATAATGGTGAATTGAATTTACTTTAATTAAAGAAATACAGTATTAATAAGAACTAGCCAGGAATATTTTGGAATCAATTATTTATTGCGGATATCGATGTATCCCGGTTTAAAACACGCAAATCCACGAAACTACCTACACGCAAAATAAAACACGCTACCAAAACATTTTATATATTTCCTTATTTCTGAGGGGATAAAACATTCATTCCTTTATGTAGGAGTAGCTTAACAAGGAAATAAGATACTTTTAGTATTTCTTTAGCACACCATATTGTTGACTTTCCACACAAACGTATTAAATTAAAAACTATAATCTTTATTCTTTGATGATGAAAAATAATATTTATTCAAACAATAAGTACTAAAAAATATTTTTACTTAAATAAAAAGCATATATTTAAAATACTTCAAAAAGCGAGTGGGAGAGAAAAATGTATCTCTGTAGGGTAAACAGCATATTTACTGACCCCTTAAGGAAGTTCGCTTAGTCAAATTATTATTATTATTTATTGAATAACAAGTATTGGAAAGAATATTTTTATAACAATGTAACTTGAAGTTTAAAATCAGATTTCTTACAAAAATAAGGCACGCAAAATACAGTTAGTAGCTACCTCGATCTAAATTGTACTTAAAAAAGACATTAAGTTTGAGCAAAATTTTAAAACGGCTATTAAAGATATCCCGATATAAGTGTCCCGTTGAAACAGGTTATAAAAAAATGTTTTCATCACACGCAACATATTTTTTTTTTAAAGTTATAATTTGAGCACAGGAAAACCATTCATTTTAAAGAAGTACATCCAAAAAACGGGGTTCTCTGTATTAATTAAAAAAAAACTGTACAACTTCATTCATCGATTCGGCAGTAACTTTGTGGTAAAATCTATCCATTTTTATTTTATGTTTTAGTTAGTAAATACCATTATTTCTTCAAATCTACAGTGACACGTGTTGATGCATTTCGCATCATTTTGATGATGCGGAATGCATCGAAAATGCATGGAAAATGATGCGGAATGCGTCAAAACACGTGTCATAGTGGATTTTAAGAAATGGTGGTATTAACTATATAAAATTCAAATTTAACATGTAAAGTAACTGTTAGGGTGCCAGTAACAGAACCTTTACCCCTACTTCTGTATCTACAAACTTCACAATACGCACATTTGAATAGTGCTAAAATAATAATAATATATGTTCTGTTTGCTCGTATAATGGCATGAACTCCGTCTATTTCGGAGCACGTTTCGCGGATTAAGTGTGCTTGGAGAAGAGATTTATATCGGAATCACAGACCCGAGCTCCAACAAACAGGCAGCGAGTAGTGGGTCCGCGGATGTGCTAACATTCAACACGATCAAAATGGCGGGAATATTGACAGATGAACTAAATTCCGACCAATCCCGGCGGTATTTTATACTTTGTTATAGAGTGTGCATTTCTCCATGGCATACCAACCTATGGTTTTCCAAGAAAAGTATAGTATAGAGTAGCCCTCAGCATATCACTCACTCTTTTCAACAACGTCATATATCAAAAATCGTCAATTTTCAGTTGTGCATGCCCAGAAAATGTACTATATCCCATTTTTCGCATTTTAAACACATAAACCTTGCGCGTTTAACTAAAATCTACTATAATAAATTCGAAAGGGAGCTTCCACAAACTATTATTTTCTTGTAAAACCACAGGTGTGTGTCCTATGAAGAAACATTCAATTATAATATAAAAAGTAAGTATTTAAAACGTGTTTTTTTATAGTATTTATACTTTAATAGTATTTTTTATTATTATTTACTTGATACGCGATAGGTAAACGCAACACAGTTTTTTTTATATTTCACATTTTAAACACATATGTTCCTTTTATTACTATTACTGGTACTATCCTGCATTTACGATTGTGGAATTCCTCGCAAAATGCAGTAAGTATCCATGAATCATTGAATGCGAATAAGATTCATAAGAAGATAGCAACCCTTTACTAAAATAATGTCGAAGCTAATTTTTTTAATTGAATAAAATAATAACCCTAGAGTAGAGTAGATTGAATACAATAATCATCCAGTTTGCTACATTTATCCACACGTTTTTTTTGTTTGGTGCAGTGTGATTCCGAAAATTTGATGAACGAAATTCAACAAATTTTGGACAAGGCTTGGAGTTGATTGAAAAAGATGTTAATCGCTTACGATATTTATATTAAATAGACTCCATGTTAAAAATCTAAAATCGATTTATTAAGTTATTAAATTAAAAAATATTGACATAAAAATAAAACGTAGTGCATTCACAATTAATGCGTGTAATTTTTCTTCAAAATGAAGATTGTTAAATCAGTAAAAATTAATTTTACTGCTAAGAAAACTACACATTTAGATCGCTTATTTTATTATTATTTTTAGTTAAAATATTTTTCTTTTATCCGGTTCGTAAACCCTTTGTTGAGTTTCCCTGGATCAGAACACGGTCTGGTTGCTCTGGTTTACACCAGAGCGACCGACATGTAATTTGACTTCGATCGTGAAAGGCTTCATGTAAATTGGTATTGGACGTCAACATATGTATGTACAATAGAATTTACGAAATGTAATTTATTATTTGCTTCGCTTTGAAGAAAAAGCTCACATTGTACGTTACATTTATCAATATGTTAAAATATCTAGATGGTTGAGAAACTAAATCTTAGCGTTATCAGCTTATCAGTCGTCCTGATATATTGATAAATGATTATATTGCGATATAAATAATCTTACTAGATCCTGGGATGTACGCTATAACGATGTGACATTTATGGCTCAGTCGACACTTAAATCGGATTGCGGTGCCGTTTTGCCTGACTTTGTGTCTGCCATAATTTTTCAAAGGTACCTATTTTGAAACACAAGGCGCTAAGGCTTTCATACAGACGTTTCTTTATCCCTGGTGAATTTTACATGTTATCATAAGGGGTGTTTTTCATAACTGTAGCATTATTAACATGTATGTATTATATGGTAAATTATCACACGAAGCATACAATTCAAGCGATAGCAATCGAAAAGCTTTAACCCGCTTAGACAAAATTTCGGTACACAATTCATATCGCCCTTTTGTCTTTAGCGCCCTCCAATGGAGAATACAGGAGTCATTTGTTTTTTTTTTTTATCTTAAATATTCATATTCACTTCACTAAGCCGTGTTATTGTATATGAATTTTATATAGAATTATGTAACACCGTATTCAATAAAATGTCACGCTGGTAGACTGTCAAATAATTACATTTCTCCAGTCTCGAAGTGAGACCTCCGGACTAACTTTGTGAAGAGCATATTCCGGTAAAATTACCCTGTCACGGCATACTCGTACATTATTCATATGTTCGTACTTCATGTTGTCATGCCTGAATATGTGTCCCATGAGCGTGGATGTGTGTGGTAGCTTTGCAAGTACCAGCGGCGAGCCGTGACTTTTCACACAGAGTAATTCACACATTAATTTCAAACAGTTTTGTTGATTATTAAAAATTAAACACTTGTATTATACCACCGATCGAGTTTTATTTCATATCACATGACTTGTTTCGAAAACTGCAGATGTTTTCATTTGTAAGTGATCATAAAAACTGGTTTTAGTAGTTTTCAAAACTAACCGTGTGAAATGAAATAAAACTCAATCAGTTGTCTTATACAAGTGTTTAATTTTTTATAATCAATATTCGTTCCACAAAGTTAATGTCAAATCACTAAATAATACAGTTTTGTAGGTAACTTTTTCAACCTTTTTAACTTTTATATAACTTTTAAAACCATACAACTTTTTTATTACCATCTTTAAAAAAACTGTTGTAATTTAGTCCAAAAGTACCACATTTTAATACAAAAATTAAATCTAATAGACTTCCTAGTGCTCTCCTCGTAGTGAATGAACACTCGTATTGAAATTAATATGATAAATTTCTGATAATAATTGTGTGAATTTCAGATGCATTTTAATGAAATTTATAGAGAAAATCATCCCTTAAAAGATGAATTGGCAAAAAAATCCTTGTCTAGTCACCCTTACCTGTTATCTGCCAGATTGCCTCTTACAGGGGTGTAAAACAGAATATGTAATACCTTGAATCCCGTTCTTTAGAGTATGTAGTACCTTGTATCTTCTGTCAGGCTTTTGTATCCCGTTGTCTGTACAAGAATATTAATCTTCGTCTTACCTTGTAGGGCACCGCGAAGAGAGGCGACCTGTCGTCCTCGAGAGTGGGCCAGGTCTTGGGCGTAGGGCGGCACAGCGGGCGAAGCACGCGGTACATTAGCAGCAGAAGGGCGGAGCCGCCTATCAGCGCGGCGGCCGCCAGCGCGCCCAGCTCCATGGGGCCCATCATCTTGGGCGGTAAACTAAGAAGAATATTCAATAATGTAAAAGAGATAGGTATTATGGAAAAGCCAAGGTGAACATACATAATTTTAGAGCGAATACGTAAAATCGTTTAAAAACCCGAATCACGGATTTAGATCACATATGTAAGCCATTGTCGAGTTTTTTGTTTCTTTTATTACATATAAAGAAATTAAAAAGGATAAAATGATTAATCTTTTTTTATTGTTTATTTTTATTTCAATCAACGTCACATTCATATTTGGACAAATATCTTTTTCTGATCTAATTTTTTCAAAACATTTTACGATTCGAAAACAATATCAGGCTTAAAAAAATATTACCATCTGAAAATCCAATTGACAACGAAACAGGATAATATTAATAAGGAATATCAGCATAACAGGGCTACGTTTTTTGGCCGGTTTATATTGAGTTTAAAATATCTGCTTTTGAAGAAAAGACCGATAAGTGTTTGACTAAAAAAAGATTTTGAACACGTTCTCGATTTTTGAAACTAAAATATCTCAAAACCTTTTTTTTGTTTTTTGAAACATTTGTTTGAACAGGTATGATACGTATGTAAATAACGCGAAACTATTTAAATTAATTATGATTTGTAAATGTCGCTCACTCCTTTCAACAACGTCATATATCAAAAATCGTCAATTTTCAGCTGTGCATGTTTTCAGAATGCCCAGAAAATGTACTATATCCCAGCAAAAGCGGCATATTTTTAACTTAATATTTACCCAAAAAGTGTTGTTTTTGCATTTTGAATAAAAGGTTTTGTTTATTTTTTTTTAATACATCAAATATTTTTCAAATGGAGAAAAAACATTCAGGTTTTACCTTAAAAATCTGTTGCACTGTAAAAAGTTCAATAAGTGGCTTGATATTAATTTTTAAAACATTTCATTATATTTTTAAGCTTTAAAAATGATCTCCTGAAAAATCAAGTTTTTTTATATTTGACATTGTTGAAAGGAGTGAGCTATGTGTGAAAGTATTTTATAAATAATTTCATAAAATGTCTGTCGGTCCCGCGAAAATGGTATTTTTGAAGCAAAAATGCAAAAGGCGATGTTCGAACAATTTTTTTTTCGACCCTTCGTAAAGATTTAAGATTATGTTGAATAAGTACGACCAATCCATAACGTAGGGATAAATTCCTTTTTCTGGATTTCTTTTTCAGGTTCCGTTCGGACCTGAATTCTAAATCATCGTCAACTCTGAAAATGAATAAAATATCCAGCTTTTCTTAAAAAGGTCAAACCAGGTTATATTTTAAAATTTCTCTAAAAAATTGTCTTCAACATTCAAAAATACTATTTTCAACTATTATTCCACAAAACCAGTACTGATTGGGTATTGTAAAATTGTCAAGTTATAAATCAAACAGCACGTTGTATATTTCATAATATAATCCGCCTTCGTAGTTTAATATGCTCGGCTGCTATACTGGACGTCCCGGGTTCGATTCCCAGGGGGGTCAAATAAATATTTTCACTCAAGAATGTATTTAATATTACCCTGGACCTGAAGCAAAGGGATGATCACCTTTCCTTCATGTATTAACGATCAAGATACCACTACATTTATATGATGCAGTGCCCTATGCACCATCGTAATTAAAACAAATCAAATAATGAAGAAGATTTTGTTTAAAAAAGTTGAACAGTTTGCTTACCTAAGTGTATCACCTCACTTACAGTGTATATCCCAGGACAAGTTTCAGAACAAAAACATGCCGTAAATAGGCTTTAGTCGCTATTACGTTTTATTACATATCCCTACCTTCCTGTTATCCGTACTGAGAGAAGATAGTTTCCAGGGTGACACGACTAGAGTATTGATTGGGCCTGCACACGATAAGATAATTCAGAACGTACGTAATATTATTAAAGGAAATTACGCTTGTACTACGAGCGTAGCAATATTTACGAGAGCTTTTAAATAAGCTGTCGTAATACGACTGATTTCACGTTCCATAAACATTCCCCTTTTCGTAACTGGTCTGATGTATGTTTGTATTATCAGGCTCTAATAGTGATTAGGATTATTAGAAATTCATTGCATTGGACGTTATTAATATTTTGTTTCATGTTTTCCGTTAAGCTTCAATTAATTTTGAATACTGTGATTTTCTTCGAAAAACTCTATACTAAGTTAAAAATATCTTAAATAAAAATTATTATAAATAACAATTATTAATAAGTATAAGTCCCTCTCCGAGCACCAGAACTAAGTCTCTTTATTGGAGAGAGAGGCGTAATTATTTTTTTATATTGTAAAATAGTAATGTCTAGAAAAATAATTAAATGATAAAGAAACTCTCTAAAAGTGTAACTATAGTAAATAAATAAAAAATATATTTAAAAAAATACATGGTGCCTGCCATTTTGAAATTTGTTGACGGGTTATACTTTCTTATAATTTTACTATCTCTTTAAATTATGTTTTACAAAAAAAAAATCTTTCAAGATAAGTTTCAGTTTCCATCTCGGCTCATTTCAGTGTCGGGATTATTATCATAATACGACACCTTCGTTTTGTGAAATATCCTCCAAGTTTCTCCGGAAAGATGGGGAGTGAGGGCAACATATTATATTACTCTGATCCCCGCGGAATATGCTAAGAAAATGTTTTCATTTTGTTAAAGAAGCGACAGACATTTAACAGATGTATCCTCTGCGTATAGGGTGGACAGCAAGTTGAGATATTAACTTTCACAAACTTCTATTTAGTGAAATGTCAAAAATGACTCTACTGCAGTTAGTATCAAACGCTGCATTAACTATTTTTAGGAATTTACAAATTTAGTGACACATATTCGTAATTTAATGACACCACTATTCACGAACTGCATAGATTGCTAATTCCCGAAAGTGTATAGTATAAACTTTGTCTACCGATGTATAAATCAATATATAATATGGCTCAATCAGCTTCAATAACTACCGTGGGTAAAATGATAAAAAGCGCTCTTAAGAGCATTACATACAGAGCCATACTCCCCAAATTAATTTGGGGAGTATGACTTTGCTGTTGCGGAACCGATGTCTTGAAATGTTCTTCCACCCTCAGTTATAAACAGAGATAGTGAAATGACATTTTTAAAAAATTGCACAAACGACATATGTATAAATATATATATATATATATATATATATATATATATATATATATATATATATATATATATATATATATATATATATATATATATATATATATATATACATATATATATATATATATATATATATTTATATATATAAATATATATATTTATATATACATATATATATATATATATATATATATATATATATATATATATATATATATATATATATATATATATATATATATATATATATATATATATATATACATATATATACATATACATGCGCATGTGTGCGTGTGTGTATACAAATAAACTGGGTGCGGCAGCTAACTTTATTAAAATTGTTTCATGAGTAAACAGTTTTAACTATACGAATATGTTGCTACCAAATTGTCTTAGCTTCATTCAGTTTTGGTTTTTTTTTTCAGAAAAACGGTCCATGACTTTTGTCACAGCGTGTTTAATAATGTAACTCTACAAAGTTCGCTTTATTAACTGAATATTCCTTCTAGAATTACTTTACCGTGTTAAGTAATATACTGACTTGGGAGTCTTCGGCGTTGGCTTCGGCATGGGTATAAGCGAATAATTAATTATGTACACATTTGATGTGGATGGAAATAATGTAAATTTGAAAATTTTGTTTTTATTCTTAAAAATAATTAATTCATTTCACGCTTTATTTTATTAGAAATATTAAACTAAATAGATGAAAATTGTATGAAAGGACAAAATTTTCCTGAAAACTGAAACAAACTTTAAACCAAAACATTGCCTATTATTTGAATAAAACAACTCACTGAAAAACTGAAAGGTATAATATTAAAGTTTATTTTACCATAAAATACCAGACAATAAGATCAGAGGTTAGTAGAATGGCTATTTTTATATTTCGATGGAGAACTTTTCTGATATAATAAATTATTAATCATTAAATGATTAAAATTAATAAATTAAAAGCTTTGCTAGTGTCTTGTCTTTTGAAATTTTACTCTTGAACTGGCAATATTCAATCGAGAATGTTTGAACGCTTTGTAAATAAATTTCCAGCCAATTATTCGCTCAGTCTGACTAATCAATTTGTTTACTCAAAATCAAGGAAACGTTATTTCAGCAATCCAACACACTGCCTTATTCAGCGTTTTGAGCTGTCGATAGGAAAACGGGGAAAACATGTTAATTAGGTTGTGTGTATTCGGAATCTTCACTGGCAATGTTGAGGGAATAGATTGTTTTTTTTTCAGAATTTTCTATCCGAGAGATGGTTTCAAGCGAAACAAAATACATCTTTAGTAAGTAAGTATTGTTTATCTCGGCATCCCACTTGATAGATTTTAAAGCAGGGTTGCCAAAACGTTGCATACATTGATTGCAATATTGACAAGATTTTCTCAATGTCCAACTAAGTTATATAGAAGAACACATAAGTAATAATTTCAATAAAATAAAACATTAACAATTTATCTTATGTTAAGCCCCTTGACCGAAGATGAGAACAACCGTTTTAAGTACTTTGCTTTTCAATATATACTTTGAATTAATTTTCAGTATCTACATTTTCACAAATCAAAACGTGTTCACACCTTGAGAATTAGTGGGTTACTACACGTATGTAATGAAGATTGAAATAATAAAAAAAACGAATGAAATAACGATGTCTTGAAAATTATTCGAAACCTCAGTTTTGAATCCGATCATTTAAAGCTAATCACGCCAATCAGTGGTCTAACTTGGTAGCGTATTACGTACATATTTCGAACTCCCAATATATTGACACAAAAAAATATATTCTGGAAAGAAATATAAACTGAGAAAAAGTAACGAATACCATCCCAACCAGATTTTTTTTAAAAAGGAACCCGCAACAATAACCGAATAAGTAATAGTTACGCATTAGTCACACCTCTACATTACATCGCTTCCATCGGACATGAAATAATGTACCTAACAAGTAACTCTAGTGATACCAGATTAATATAAATTCTTCCAAAATTAATGTTTTTCTTTATTATTGTGTTTACTTTATTATTAGTATTATACAAAGTTATAATTAAATAATAAATAATAATATTACAGAATTGATTATTTTTATTATATGTTTTTTTTTTTAAGTATTTGGTGTTAATTTAAAATCTTAGTAGATAAAGAATAAGAAAATCTCTCTGTAGATGTTATTACTGATGAACAAACGCATGCAAAACATCACTCGTTTTTATTTTCATCAAACACCTGATATTTTTTAAGCTTTGGTTGTTTTTGATTGAAATGAAACATACATATTTACTAAAAAAAATCTTCTGTGTTTAGTAAACCTTTGGATAAAAAATCTTATATTTTTTAATAAAAAAACTCATTTACAATTTATAAACAACATTTTTGGTAACCCTACAACGTCGCTTGAGGGGTTGCTCAATTAAAAATTCAATTACGGCTGCCAATCTACTCCCATGATCACTTCCCTCGGCAACTCCGCCATGTTGCGCATAAAGCTGAGGAAATAATATAGCTACATATCTATTGAAGCCAAGTTAGCGAGGGTACTAACCTACTACCTACGTACCTGTCTACATCAACGGAGGGGCATGTAGCAAAAAGTCTACCCAAAGTCACATTATATTCTGATAAAATATTTATAATGTAGGTTTTCTGGTCCGCTGGAGGCGCTATGGGGTGAGTTAGGGTGGCCGACGAGAAGGTTCTATACTTGAAAATTCCGCAAATATTATTGTAAGCTAACTTCGTTTGAGTTGGTCTATAGAAGAAAACCAATTATATTCGGATTGTGCTTTTACCCAAAATAAATATTTCTCTAGAGTCAAGCGAAACTATGAAATGATAACATATTGTTTATTCGATAAAATCAATTGAGATAATGTTTAATCAAAATTAAAATTAAACACTGTTTTCTTGTAATATTAGTTTAGTTTTTTACGTCATTTTCAATTGAAATTAAATGCGTGAGAGACCGGGGTCAATTACCACTTGTTCTTAAAATTGTGACACGTATTTCGATCGATGCATTCCGAATCATTTCCAAAAACCACGGTGTTTAAAAATGATGCGGAATGCATCAAAACACGTGTCACAATGGATTTTAAGGAATAGTGGTATTTTCTAAGTAAAACTGAAATTAAAAACGGATAGATTTTACTACAAATTCACTGCCGAAGCAATTAATGATTTTTTTTACATTTATATTTTCATTAATCCTAGTGGATACAGATAAAAACTCATTGGGTTTAACGTATATCTTATATAAGTATAGATATTTTATTTTTACACGCAAGCTTATGTATGATATTTATATCTTTTTTAGATATGTCTCGTTACTTTTGACAAGACTTCAAACATTCAAAAGTTTTTTATATTAATTTTCATGCGCGCGTTTCACCTCTTTTCTGGGAAGTAGCTTATAAAAAGGGCTTGTTCACTTGATTCCCATTACAAAGAAGCACTGGCGGGGTAAGAGCTTTGTTATTTTAGACACTGATCTCGACTTGACGAAAATTAAATAAAGAAATCTAAAAGTAAACAGTTTAATTTGAAGAATTGACGTTTGTGTATGTTTGAGTGTATGTATGTTTGAGTGTGTGTGTGTGTGTGTGTTTTGTGTGAGTATGTGTGTGTGTGTAAACTAATAATGTTGAAATTTTGGGATATCAACATAAATGAAGAAGAATATGGAAGTCTGGGCATTAACAGGGCTTATGTCCTGCCAAAGGCTAGTCGAGTGATCACTTTTCACGTGAGTAACGTTTCCCATTATTGCATTTACAATAACAACACTATTTTTTTTCCTTCAAATATCTCTTCAGTGGAAAAACCCAGATTTATGTTTTTAGTAATTTTGATTCATTCAAATTGTTGTAATTATTTTGAACAGCCGTGCAAACATAAACAATTGCGATAGAATTTTCTGAAAGAAAGTTTGAAAAAAAATTTTCATTTATTAATGTTATTTATTAAAGAAACGTGTAAAAAACACACACATCGCCATATTACCTTGCATATTATGGCATTAAATGCCCGCGCCATATTACAAGCATTCATAGAACATCAATACAATCTTCCCTCCTTATAGCGTATAATCAGACCGTCTAATGGCTGTTATAAGATACTATATATAAAATATGAATATGGTGCAAACACAATTGTGCCATTAAGATGTCCCAGTGTGACTATTTCAAAGTCACGACGTTAACAAACTTTTAAAGTAGGTACAAGATACACTCTCAGTAAAACCATGTACCTAATTTTCGGATTTCTTGCTTACGCTGTAAATAAATTACTCTTGAACCGAACACCGATCACCTAGTCTTCACGAAGCGGATGAATTAATGTAATATCCTACTTCTCAAACGGTTAAAAAGAAGCAAAATAGCCTTATTTTACTAGTATTTAATTTCAATATTTTTGATGACTTCTAAAATTTATTATTTTTGACATCTCAATATGGATGTCTGGGTATTTACAGGGCTTACGACCGTCATAGGCTGGTTTAAGTGATCACTTTACACACGTGTAACATTCACCAATTCCACTTATGATTGACAACAACACTGCTCAAATCATTGAAACATCTAGATATATTGATCAAACTCGAAACCCAGTGTGCGAAATTTCCTAGAGACATCTTTGTTGGGATGAAGAAAGCTTTTATGACGGTCGTAAGCCCTGTAAATGCCCAAACTTCCACATTCTTCTTCATCTAATTTGATATGTCAAAGATAATGTATTAAATAACTCCTAATTGGAGATAATTCAGATTTATGAAAGTATTCGGACACATTCAAAATGTAGTAACTTCTAAAAAAACTAACTGGTGAAAAACTACCGTAACTCAGGTTACTTCTTAAATTGACATTTAAAAAAAAAACGAGAGTATTTACGAAGAATACTTCTGAGGAAGAATGTCTATGACCTCCTTACACAACCAGTAATTTCTCCACTGAGGATCGCATAATACCTACATACGAGGAGGTACCCTGACTCAGTATTTAAACTTTAAATACCACCCTTTCTCGTGATAAAAGCCTCAAAGCTGTGAGAATGCTGAAGCTTTGGGAAACTTTTCAACCATCAAAGCGTGTACCCTTAGGTGCTTTAAATGTTTTATGTACGTTATATGGTATCATTATTCTGTGCGTTCTTCGCTTCATCTATATTCTAGCAATAATTTGAACAAACCGTACAAATATTGAATCGTAAATGTAGCTTATATAAATAACAGATTCAATAACGTTTTCAATTCAAATTCGAGAATATATGACCTAATTAGAAAATTATTGCAGCCTATTTTCCCACCCTATCAGTTAAATTATACACTTGAAATCTTTATAACTATTTACCTTACCTGTTATAATATCGTTATAAACTATATGACAATATACCTCACCCTTATCTCCATCGAATGGTGCATAAGGTACTGCATCGCATCAGTGCAGTGTCACTTGATCTTTAATCACTTAAAGGCAAATCTCTTCAGGTATCAATCCAAGGTGATATAAAAAAATATTAGTGTGAAAAATCAATTAAATTTATATTGAACCCCTTCTGGGAATTAAACCAGTGTGGTAGACAAATGCGCTAGCCATTACACTACTGAGGTGGATAATAAGTCAATTGGCTAACAAGATAATTGCCCTTCGTAATAGAAAAACCCAACATTCTTGAGTAAAGAAGGACTGATGAAGTAATTTTGTACATAAATATGTGAATTTTAACTAAGACATATTTTGATATTGCCCTTGTAAGGTGTAACACCTGTTACAAAAATATTAAAATCAGTAAATCATAAATTGCGTAATAATGTATATTAAAAAATTATAATAATGGGACAATAAAAGAGGATAAACACGACCCTAAGCAATAAGTAAAACGACGGAGAAGAAAAACAATAATGGATTTCTGCAAAAGAAATGCTTATTCAATAAATGATTCAATAACATTTCTGAGATAAGAAAAAAACTCAATTTATTATCAATTATTCGCTGTGGTCTGCTAAAACACCCCTTGACCTTTAGAGCACTAAACTCGGCACAAAATTAATGATATCTCCCTTATTCTCATCCCTTCTAAGATGGAATATAAACACTTTGTTCTGTAGTATATCTCTTCGTTGGTTCTCTAAATGACGTGCGAGTAGTAAAGCATTTAAATGTAATGTACTGTATAACGTTTTTTATTCAAAGAAAATCATCTTAATTTCCCTAGGAGTTTTTAATTATTCTTCTATTAAATTACAAGAATTTTCTCGGCTCCAATACAAAAAAAAATCACATTCAGTTATTATTTACTACTTTTTTTGCCCCCTGTATAATACATAATTACGGAATATGTAATAGTAAACTACGGTTATTCAAAAATATGCGTCCATATATTTTGGTAAAGAATTGATTATGCAGTAACTTTTTAGTAACTTCTATTTAAACATTAAATTTCACCTCATCTGTTTTTTCATTTCATCTGTTAACGTAAATTGATATGAAAGTGACTATAAAAATGTCATATTAAGTATAAAATAATAAAAATAAGTAGCAAAATTTGCTTAATAAAATATATTTTTACATATTTTTAAAAAAAGATTTACTTTTTACGATAGCTGTTTGAAGGTATAAGGGCATTTTTTTAAAAATTAAAATAAAAGTTTTTCGGAACTCAACGTTTGGGAAACAATGGTTTCTACACTGTGTTGTAAAATTTTGTTTCAAAATAATATTTTTTTAAATAAATTTCGAAGGTTATTCTTGAATGAAGTAAGAATTTTTGAGTCATGTATATAAGATTGGTTTTCGAATCATTAGTATGGATATGCCTGTAAATATATTTTTCAATTAAATATTTTTTTAAATAACCCTTAAGTGCGATACGACACAGGATTTAGCCATACTCTAAATATATTTTTTCATGTTTTTTTTTTCTTCAATTTATCATAAACCAACAACATTTAAAACAAACGATAAAAGAATGTAAACCTTAACTAACGTACGATTTTTATTTTCAGTAAATTAAATTTTTACCATGCTGAAAGTCCCGGGTTCGAATCCCGAGCTCAAAATTTATAAGTAATTTTTCACAATAATATTCATTTGATATCACGCTGCATTGGTACCTGAAGCGCAGAACTGATCATCGTGACTTCAAGTAATTAAAGATCAATGTAACACTGGGCCGATGTGATCTCATGCCCTACGCACCATGTGGTGCGGATGAGGGTATGCAAATGCATTTTTCACCTACGACTTTCCAAAAAAATAAAAAATAAAATAAAAATAAAAATATATAAATATATATATATATATATATATATATATATATATATATATATATATATATATATATATATATATATATATATATATATATATATATATATATATATATATATTTATATATATATATATATATATATATATATATATATACATATTTATATATATAAATATATATATATATATATATATATATTTATATATATAAATATGTATATATATATATATATATATATATATATATATATATATATATATATATATATATATATATATATATATATATATATATTTATATATATATATATATATATATATACATATTTATATATATAAATATATATATATATATATATATATATATATATATATATATATATATAAAATATATATATATATATATATATATATATATATATATATAAATATATATATATATATATATATGTATATATATATATATATATATATATATATGTATATAAATATATATATATATATATATAAATATATATATATATATATATATATATATATATATATATATATATATATATATATATATATATATATATATATATATATATATATATATATATATATATATATATATATATATATATATATATATTTATATATATATATATATATATATATATATATATATATATATATATATATATATGTATATTTTTATTACGTATTTAAGTATATAGTTTTTTTCAATTGTATTTATATGCCATAAGTTCTTATGGACCGTGTTGTTAAATTTTATTGTGTACTTTCTCCATCCCACCCTAAAATCCCCCAGTTCGTGCAGTGTTCGTTTTGTCAGCAACCCGAGGTTAATTACACAACACGTGTTAGAAACATAAAACTTCTCTCTAACAATGTTGGAGGTCATATTTTAAGGGTGGTATAGATTCCACTAAATTACGGAAATTCTGTGAATGACTTCTCATGGTACGTCTAGACGGGACTCTGTTGGTGGAGTCCGACGGATACTCGCGTAGGTGGCCTCAGGAGTGTTACATATTATCCGAATACCAATTATATACTCTCATGGCCGTATTAAAATAAAATAAAACCTGCCCCAAATTCACACTGCGACATCACTTCAAAAATGGTTTCACTTAAAAATTATACGTTATTTTTTGGCTACTCTGTTTTGTTAATTTTTTTTATTTTTTGGTCTTAGAAAGCCTAATTAGTTTTCTAACATATTCAAAAAATGCTATTAACAGACATTTAAACGAGCTTATTTTCCCGAACAATAATTTAACGTAATCAAATATTAAACTCGTATTTGTATGTGTATATTCGACACACTCACTCGAATATGTTGGTTTGTAATTTTAAACATGAAATAAATTTAACAGCATAAGCATAAATAAAATATTATTAGTAAAGTGATTTTGGATACAGACGAATGTTAAATATTGACATCATAAAATGGCTCTGATAAATCGTGTAGGTATTACATATATGTACATCATAAAATTATTCATTTTGCTCTTATAGCATTACTCAGTACACGCTATTTACATTAGTGACGGGGATTTTATCAACCCCATTCACATGTATGACTGTACTTTATGTACTGTAAATGTAAATACATAATTATATTTGATTTAAAAAGCATGTTACGTACGACTTTCCACTTTATATGGGGATGAATAAGGGAATGAAAATCATATTCTTTTTCCATTTTAAAAAACTTGCTCCTAATGATAATTCATGTTACATGTAAACCTTGGAAGGGAAGTTCTCATTTTACAAATAGTTTTATCTTCTACGACCAAGCTCCATGAAACATCAACGGATCATTTATTTTACAACTTGTTTTGTCTAAAAATGCTCAATGTTTTTGTTGTCAACCACCACCCTTGCTTAAGTTTTTTTTTAAGAAATTGAAAGTTGCCATTTTCTTTATGTATCAAAGAAAATCGGGTTCAATTTCCGGTGGAGATCTAAATAATTATACATTTTTAATTTTTTACTCTTACGTTTATATCATATCACCCTTAACACCACGATACGTGATATACTCCATTAAACCGACTTTAAAATAATTAAATATTTTTTTATGAGAAATATTTGTGTTCTTGTTATATACACAAATATTTCAATTTCATATATTGTTTACTTATTAAAGGTAGGTATCAAATTGCGGTAATGCAAAATTCATGAACTACAATAGTTTAGTTAAGTAAATTCAATATAGCCAACATAAATATGCATATTAACTATTAAGAAAGTTCATAGAAAAGAAGCCTTGAAACGTTTAAGGTTTGATAATGATAATATCTTAATAGTTTGGAATTTTCGAAGAATATGTAATAAGGAATATCAAACAATAGATATTCCAAGAAATACTATCGATATATTTACCGAAATTAAAATTCTTTCAGGAGATTGAATTATTATAACTATCCCACATAATTGTGTAATAAACTCATTTATTTTATTTTTCCCAAATAAAGGTTACTATATACATATGTGTTACTTATTACAGTCATACAATCAGTAACGACTCGTGTCCATGAACTTTTTCCAATGTATCACATTATAAAGAGAATAATATTGATACAGATAAAAATTTGTGCCCAGAAAAGTAGATTTACAAAGCTATAATTATTTGTAGCACGCAATATAAAGTAATGTAAAAGTAATTATAAAGTATTTTTCTTTATACATTTTACTATTTTATATTTAATTGCAGAGAGAAGTATTTTATTATTTCTTTATTATGAAGAAAAAAATGTGTTAATTTTAAAAACTATAAATATTTTGAACCAAAAAAATGTTATCAAACTGAATCATATAATTAGGTAGACACTCACTGTGAAACTGGCGTCTCGGGTTAAATTCCGGTCAGTCTCAAAATGAATTGATTTATTTTCAATAAGACTGGGTATATCATATATTTCGCATATGGCATAAAAAACAAATGTATTCATAAAAGCATTAATTTTTATTTAAAAATTGTACCATAAAAATACAAATCATCACATCCGATTAAAATATCATTTTCAAAATAGTTTTTTATAGAATATCAATATCAGATCGAATTTGAATTTGTCGCCATTTAGCTTTTTTAAGCCACAAGACTTACACCAAGCAAAAAAGAAGAAGAAGAATTTAGTTTAAACCTCAAATTATTTTTTAAATAGAATCTCACTTCTCTTGAAGTCGTTACTATTTATTTTACTTCAATAATTTAAATATGCTTATTATATTTTTAATACGTAATTATTAAAAAAATATATATGATTGGAATGGTAATATTTTGACCATTTTTTTAAATGATTTTTTTACACCAAATTTATCGGTAGAATAATATCGAGATATACTTTATCATAGATATTAAAAAATGAATTCTGTTTTCAAGAGTTATTAACAAAATCCTGTCTTTATCAGTAATTATTATGGAATATTTATTAATAATAAAATAAGCTTTTGGTTAATTAGTAACTTATGGTTGTTATTGAACATAGGCTATCGATTTAAGCCGACAATATTGAAACGCTTGTTCTAATTGTACATAAAAATAATTATGAAAAATAGCTTACTATTGTTAAATAAAAGCATTTAATAAACAAAAATAGATTAAAATGCATATATACATTTAAATTCAAAAGATATAAACAAAAATATTTCAGTAAACAAAGCATATGTTTAAGAATTCAAACCTGAATGGTCGCGAATCTCGAAAAGGCTACTCTCAGGTCGTAGACTCACTCGAAATATATCTCGAGACACACTTAATTGTATTATCTCTCACTTTTATTTATCTCCGAGAGATTTGAAGTGTAACAGATCAGAATTAGGGACGATTGAATGGGAACAGCTGTTGGTATGAATGAGGGTCGCGGGAGAGCGTCGCGGCGCTGCCTCCAGATGATTGCCATGGCAACGACGCGCTAGCAGCGCTGCCATCCGTCGCGAATCGGCGGCGCAGTTTCCGGTGATAACCTGCGATACACTTCGCTGATTTACACTTCGGTGTCAAACACAAATCACTTCAAATTTATATTGTTTTAAATCCACTTTTATTAGATCATAATGCCGATATTAAAAATATCCAATTTTACTGAGCAGTTATTGAATGGCCAAAAAAAATTTAATTCATTATTAGGCAACGGTTTACCATGTTATAATTTAACTTTTATAAAATAACCTCATTTTAATTAGTCGGGTTATGACCCCGTGATTAGTGTCTCGGACTCTTAAGTCAGAATTTCACGGTTAGAACGCACTCCACCACAATTTGATACCTATTTCTAAAAATGAGCCGCTTAGGCTCACAGAAATAGTATGAATTTAAAAATAAAAAAACACAAATATTCCTCTTTTAATTAAAAAAACAATAAACATATAAATATATTTAACCTTTAATAAATTAACTTGACTAGATTGATAAGTTTGATTCCATCTAATTAAAAAAAAGTGTTTTTTTTCTATATTTTTTTTCTTCTTTTTCACGTGTAAACTTTTTACAAATTATTACATCCATTATGTTCACAATGATACAAACATACTTCATTATATTTTCATCAAACATATAACTCTTCTGAAGGGACCGTATCCTTGAATGTCATACAAGATTGTACAAATACAGATGTGCCACCTACATATCCTACCCAATAGTATAGATATTTACGTAGTAATTATTTCAATTATTTATGTGTTTCAAATAATTATATAAAAATACTTATGAGCTAGCGAGGGATGATAAGTGAACACTCAGAGTTCCAAGGATTTGTAATAATATTTCAGGCGTTTCTTAAAGACCATCAAAGATTGCATTTTAGACCTATAAACATTAGATACTATCAGATATCCACGATGTACTTTTCCTACCTACGTTTCCTTGTGGATATAGTATTAATTATCTTAACCCTGAATTCTTTCAATTACGTCAATTGTATCATAACTTTTATATTCCATACACATACGTTATATATTATTTTTACATGCTATATAATTTTTAATATAAATTAAAATATTAAATATAAATAAATAAAAATATTCAATTTTTTGACAGAGTTTTTTTACGTAATTTGACAATATCCCGGCTAAGCAAAGCCTCTGTCTAAAAAAAAACAATAACGGAATCATAAATCGTGTTTCGATTTATATTAAAAATAATATATGAAATTTAACGAAATATATTAAAGTAAAAATGATTTATAAAATATATTTAAAAAAAAAAAAGATTTTAACAGAAAACGAAGAATTTATCTCAGCTATGTAAAAAAATCAATAAAATCAACGGCAAATTTTATGAATTTAACAAATAACACTTTAAATATATTTTTTTTAAATTGTATTCTAAAAAGTGTAATAAGTTTTACCTTGTGAAATTGAAGAAGGTGTCTAGATAAAAGCAACCACTTCCGTTCCTTTCACGGGCTACAATAATTACAAACCCCAGAACTGACAGGAACTGACAGATGCCAAATACAAAGTTACGTAAAGATTTTTTACATCTTACCTGTGTATAGTAAGTTCTGAGTATGGATATACGTTCCTTCCCGCAGATTGTCCTGTAATGTGCGTTATTAAAATATTGATTCTTGTCACTGTCACTAACACTCCTACCCCCAGCCCCGGGGTAGCGTCGTCCTCATAAAATATTCCCGTATTATTTCTGACTAAAAATGATTATCCGAATGTTGTACGCGGTGGCAAATAACAAGGGAGCTCCCAGAAATAAATCACATCACGATTTTAATTATTTATATACTGTTGTTCGTTAAAGAACATCTATTATATGCATATAACTGATTTAAGTACTTACTTTAACGATAAGTTTAGATTTTTTTTTAAAAAACTCATATAATCTACACATGCACAGAGAATATTCGTAACGAGATGGTGACGTACAAAATCGCTTATTTTCTTCGGCAACTACCTGCCAATATGTCCTTAAGAATAAATGAAAACGAACAATCCGAAATTTGGGTAAATTTAAAATATTTTGAATAAAAACTGGTCTAAAATTAGTATTTTAAAATTTTAAAACCATATTTTCAGGCTTCTCCTAGTAGGTATGTAAAATAATTTGGGGGAAAAAAACCTTCTTTACATTTAATGAAGGTTTCTTGAAACAAAAAAAATCTTCTTTCAATTAAAGCGTTTACAAGCTTTAATTGAAAAGCTTTTTGCATTTTTATTCTACATTTTTTTACAACTTTACGAAATGTAAGTAATAATCATGAGTAAAATTGTGAATTTTGTTCAGTGCATAAAGTGATCGCTCAAACCAGAGAATAACAGGTCGTGAGCCCTGTAAATAGCCAGACTTCCATTTTCTCATCTCAAACTCCTAGATGTTCAGTTACTTGACTCTGATGTTCAAATATTTGAAGATTAGTGAAATTTGCCCCCTCCATAAAACCTGGTTTACGCAGGACTGATTACCCTGCCTTCTTATGATCGCGATCGAGTTAACACCCGTCGATTTAATGCTGTACCCTATGCACCACTTTCCGATAACTGCAATATGTGTACATATGAATGAATATAAGATACAATGTTTTGTATATTTTTAATCAGGGAATTTAAAAAATACTATTCAACTTTTATGAAATTACTGAAATGGCTTTTAAAGAAACATTTTTAAAGGTACATTTTACGGTAATGCATGACATAATAGTTTCAATATACTTTTAATAAAAAAACGATGTAAGATTTGTGGACGTTTTTTGTTAAAGTCTGTTATTGACAGCGGTTTGATGAACAATGAATGAAGTTATTTTTCAGTAAATATGTACTAATATAATGTTACATAATTATTTCTCGGCACCGTGTACCTTATTCTTAGGTAAGTAGAAACAACTGGTAGAAAAATTTGAATCCAATGTAAGTAAAATAATTCACGTTCAAATTGTATATAATGAAGCAATTAAAAAGTAATTTACCGCACGTTTTCTATTAAATATTGATTTTTTACGTTAGACTTTTATTTTACGTCGTCCGAACGACGTTGTTAGATTCTGATATATATTTAAAAAAAATATTAATCGGACAGTAGATTATTCACCATGAGGATGATCTATCGATGTATATATTATATGTAAAACATGGTACCTTACAAGGGCCCAGAGCAGCCCTGCACTTAGCTTTGAGAATAGATGTCTGCGAAGAATTTTATGCGTGCGGTGGTTTGACTTTGTGAGGAATAAAGAGATAAGGCGTAGGACGCAGTAGACCTTGATCACAACTTTCTTCAAAAAAGGCGATTCAGCTGGCTTAGCCATGTACTCCACATGCCTCCCGAGAGCCGCCATCAAGCTTGCATCTTTTACAAGGCATCAGGTTCACGCCGCCCAGGACGACCACTGCTGACAATTCGTCGGCGTCAAGAAATACATGGAATTCTTGTTACTTCCGAAACGTGAGTAGCAAAGTTGTCAATCATGGGTAGAATTGCCAATACTACACGTGTATGTAAAGTGTTTACTTAAACCAATCTTTGGTAGGTCTTAAGCTTTGTAAATACCAAGACTTTCATGTAATTCTTCATCTATTTTGAGATATTATTAAAAAAACCTTGATTATCAGGACAAACGCATTCTGCTAAAATGTTTTTATACATATTTAAGTTACCCACATTTTTATCTCCACTTTTAAGATAAAATAAATACACTTGATAATACTAGTACATACATGCCATTCAAAACCTTTCTGTTTGATTAAATTATGCCCTACGTTTTGCCGAATTCCCTTTGTGGGTCAAAAGCTGTTTTCCGAGGGATTCCAAATTAATAAATAAATACCCTTGTACTATTTAAACGATGAAGTCCTAAATCTACACAAGAAATACTTTAGAAGAAAACAAGATTTCGGCATGTAATATTGGGATTATTATTTTATGGTTTGATGAGATTTCCAATATTGAATATTGAATGGAAACCTTTCCTGAACCCAATTACAGCCCTATACAGTGATGGAATATTTAAATTAAGATATTTATTTAAACAAAATAAATATTTTCTAATTTTTGGTATTTTATGCTACTATGGATTTAATAGTACAAACGAAAAATAATAATCTGTTACTTATACCAAAAAAATATAGTAACTTAGATTTCAAAAAAAAATAATGAAAATAATTTTATATTGATTTTAAATGTGAGAAATATTAAATGACAAAAAATAAAAATATTATAATAAATATTTGACTAACGCGTTCTGGTGTGGAGACCGAAACGCGTTCTGGTATGGAGACCGAAGAACCAGAGGCGTCAAGGACGTCCACCGATGAGATGGGTGGACGACATCAGGAAGTTTGCTGGAAGACAGTGGATGGGGACGGCGCAGGATCGGGAGGAGTGGAGGCGGAAGGGGGAGGCCTTTGTCCAGCAGTGGACCTCAACGGGCTGATATGATGATGAAATATTTGACTAATATAAAATTAAAATAGTTTAAAATAGAAATTTGTCTAGTCAGATAACGTAAAAAAAAATATATATATATATTGCATAAAGCATAAAATAAACTAAAAATAAAAAAATAAAAAAAACAACAAAAATAACTTTGTTTTGCTATTTAAATCCCGAATGAAAAAATTTAATAAATTAACAAAAATAACAGAACCCTTAATCTCAAGTGTCTTTTAATTGAAATGTTTAAAAAAAACCCTTATACTTATTAAGAATTTTTTATTGAAAACAGTCATGATATATTTTAAAACATGTAAATCTCGTTAAACCATTATTTGTAAAAAAAATATGTCGTCTATTCAACGTATTAATTTGTTAAATACCAGTGGTAAAAGTAAAGGAAAATGTGACTTTTAACATTAATGTAATAAAGATTACACGCTCCAAATATTTATTCACCAGTTTTCCCTTCATTTTATTTCTCAGCGCTGAAAGGTTACGTTACAAAAAATGTCATCTAGTTTCCGATGTATTAAAATGTAACATGTAATACATAAATGTCAATATTCCATCACTGAGTGGTGTTCCGTGTAACCCTGACCCAGTTACTACAGCCTCCAGTGTCCTCATACGAGTACACACTTGTAACCTGGATGCGCAATACCGTTTGGGTGTTCAATGGGACAGTAGTGCCCCAAACCTGCACGGTTTACATGCAATATTACCTCACAAAACCGTGAATTTATGGAACATGTCCCAAATGGTTTGAAATGAGTCGTGTTGATTGAGTTCTACAAAAACGCGAAATAATAGTTGATTACAGTGGATAACTAATGCATTTAAGCCCAGTATTTGTTAAGTCGCAATTTAATTATCTCTGAATTCCGATAACTTTTTACGTTATTGATTTTTTTCTTAAAACACCATTTTTTGCACGGAAAAAATAAGTTTTTCTTCGAAATAATAAGAGTTATTGAAAGGTGAGGAGTTTGAAACAACAAAAAATATCCGATATATATTCTTTAAAAAAATCGGGGCTGAACAGACATGTGATCTCTCCGGTGGACGGCCCGTGATTGAATTCTGTGATTGCGTTGTATCCCCTTAACTACGTAGTGTAGATAACATAAACGTACTGCTGTTTCTTATAACATTGGCATTGGCATCCGTATAATCGGGAACTAAAAGATGTGGATTTATTAATAAAAAAAAAATTATACCTAATATAAATAAAGTTAAAGATATCTAGATGGCGTTTTTTGAAATACACGCATTATGGGAATTAAATTAAAAATAGAAATAACAAAAGTAAATAGAAAGCATCAGCGGAGGAGAGAAGGCTAATGAAGAATAAGAATAAGACGTGTAAAGGTAGAATAATGGAGGTAGATATAAGATATACATCACAACCACTACAACCAATAAAAGTAAATACTAGAATCCATTTAAGAATCGAACCCAAGATGCCAATTTCATAGTCGAGTTAAGATCGTTTACAAACTCTTAAGGAGAGTTACGACTGCCTTTTAACTGAACACGCAAACGGTATTACGCTACCTGGATACAGGATGTACTGATACAATCTCTCTTATTGAAATGGGGAAGAACGTTATTTCTACATCCGGCAGAGTAGCTCTAGCAATTTCCACTTGATGTCAGCAATATGAGCGGAGTGCTCTTACAAAATCTCAGAGAACTAAATATAAAATCAGCGTTTTTTTGCTGACTGATATTTGGAATAGAGTGGCTAATTATGGTAAATATTGTATGAACCATGATACAAACATGATACACGATTTACCCACAACGAAGGTTTAATACTCCCAAGAATCAACAATACATAAATATGGGAGTCGAACACTGCAATATATCGTTCCGAACATTTTTAATTTGTTGCCGACGGATGTTAGAGGTCAAAATAAAATATGGAACAAAGGCCAAATAAAGGAATGGGTGAATGATCAAGAGTTAATTTTATGAAAATTGTAAAATGTTAATATTCTTAATTTTTCTCTCATTTTAAAATGGTTAAAAACTATGAAAAATGTATTAAAAGAGAACTCCACCGACAAGACACACAAGGTGGCTTGGTGGGTCTCTGCAATTTTTTTAAACATGTTTAAAATTGTGATTAAAATGAATGTATACAATTTATGTTAAAAAAAAATTAGATACTAGTTGTATATTTTTAAAACAGAAATATATATGTTATTTATTTTATTTCTTCCATATTTTTGCTATTATTTGATATTTGATTTATTTTATTTCTTCCATATTATTGCTATTATTTGATATTTCAACAAACCAATTCTCCAGAAAAGTGTTTCAGATAAATCATTTAAATGTATAAATTCTTTTGCAAAGATGTTTCTGAAAAGTCATTCCAACATTTGAATTCTTTAGAAAAGCCTTGAAAATCTGTGAAACCAAATTTCGACAGTTTTCCAATTTATCCCGACACGTCAGGTAACGTAGACATCTACAGTTATTAACGACAATTTCAAGATGGTGATGATCCTGAAATACACATTTAAAAACTGAAAAATAAATAAGGGCTATGATTTTTATCTCCTTCCGCACTCCAAGAACATTTTTTGAGTTTTTTATCCGAAATTTATTGTATTTTTTTATCCGAAGCAAAAAACTGTTAATAACTACTCGATTTAAATCACTTGTGTTTGTGTGTTTTAGATCTTGTAGTTTCAGGAATGTTTCTATAAAGTGTATTAATTGCGATTGATATGCTTTGCTGGGAAGTGGTTTCTTGTGTTATGTGAGAGTGATTCTTAAATACATACATAAGTAAGGATTGTTTTAGTATATAGTTGTTTGATTGTCGATAAGTTGTAATTTGTTGAATAGTTCCTGCATGGGAGTCCGTCTCGGAACTTTGAGTATTATTTTCATTATCGATTTTTGGGAAACAATGTTTTATAATGTTGCAATCATAATATAATATTTTCGATTATCTATTTCTTTTGCTATTTAATCAATATTTCTTCTCTTCAATCCCTTATCCGCACCTCAATGGTGCATATGGCACTGCATCGTATAAACGCAGTGTTATCTTGATCGTTAATACTTGAAGGAAAGGTGATCAGCCCTCCGCTTGAGGTACCAGTCCAGGATAGTATGAAATAAATATTAGATTGAAAAAATATTTATTTGACCCCCCCTCCTGGGAATCGAACCCGGAACCTCCAGAACGGTAGCCAAGCGTGCTGACCATTATTACACTGCGGAGGCGGACAAAATAAATATTTTATGATTAAATTTATGAAAAAATCGTTAACGCAATAATTCACGATATGAATTTGATCCACTGACAGTTGTGTTATAAATTTCTTGTAAAAGTATGGTTTTATTGTTAAACTCAAATACTTTCCACTTCATTATCAAACTGACGTGGACTCACCCGTGATTGTTTCTTGTAGATGTTGTAGGTTGCCGAAAACGAAATAATTTATACGAATTTAATAAATCCGGAAACGACAGAGGATTATCATTCCGCAATTTCCGTTTTTCACTGCCATCTGCCGAAAGAAGTTATTGCTATTTAGTTTTCAGGATCTCGACCTAGTTAATGCGTCATGGAAGCCTCTACAGGAGGCTGTGGCCTGAACCATGACCTGGTTCCGACCCCGGAACCCACAAACAGGAAGTAGGCTACCTACTTTCTATGAGTGACCTTGGACCCTAGAAAAATAGAAAGGGACTATCACCCATTCTAGATTTAGGAATCAGTCTCTATTTATTTTATTAAAACGTTACATATAATGAAACGATTTTCATAGTATTTCATATTTTAATCGCTAGCTTTGCGACTTTCTATAATGTACGTTTGCAAAAATTATTAAAAATAAATAAATATTATTTCAATATTAAAATTCGAGATTTCAATCAACGGAAAATACAAGTACATAAACGTGTCCTTGGCATTTAGAGATAACAATATCGGCGCAGCTTTTTAATATTTTATAAGAAATTTCCAAAATAAAAATTATAAATTTCCACTGTCAATATATTTTCAAATACCGTTTATAGACTAGGTGTTCATATGTTTCAGAATTCTAGTTAGAAATCGTAATTTCAAATGAATTTACCCTTTTAATTTCAACGTAATTTATAATAAATCCAAAATGTTAGAATTTATATCAACTCCTTTAATTTGTGCGAGCTTCGTAAAAAGTACAATTGAATTTCATTTAGAAAACACCTGTGGACCGATCTCAAACAATTCCCAGTTTGTGTGATCGCTGAAGTACCTTCAGGCGATAAAATTGTAAAATATAACATATATTATGTACATAATGGTCAGCATGCTCGGCTACCGTGCTGGAGGTTCCGGGTTCGATTCTCAATGGGTCAAATAAATAATAATAAAACTAATAAATAACTGATTTTTTCACTCTAATATTTATTCAATATTTTCCTGGACCTTCATGATAACACTGTTTTCATATGATGCAGTGCCCTATGCACCATCAGGTGCGGATAAGGATTTGAAATGAATGAAAATTTGATATAACTTTTGAAATATATTTTGAAATTCAGTATACGTTGTGTTTTTATCGTTATACGAGTAGATATCTCACGCTTCATATTATAATTAGATATTCCCAAAATATCTTTTGCCATTATATCTCCAAAACAACAAAGGTGTTTAATGTAAATATAACATGGCACAAATTAGTTATTATACCTCGATCCCTCGTGGATCACTTATGGCTTTGATGACTTTGTTGTTTATCATACCTTTCTGTAGGCCCTTGGCTCCAGATTGACATGGAATGCGTGGGAGAATTTGATGGGAATTGTTGTTGGCCCCAAGTAATTAGAGGGACCATTGTGCATGTATCCCGGCAGAGGTCGGAACGTGCGGCGTGAGGGGATGACGCGGGCGCGGGTGGGCGGCGGTGTGGGCCGCTGGAGGGCTCGGGAAGGCTGAGGGTGGATGGGTGGACGGGTGGACGGGTGGCAGAGCGCACGCGCTGATCGATTAAGCGCCATTGAACTGGCTCGAGGGCCTGACACACAGATCCCTTATAAAGAAATTATTTTTAATTTTTCTTCTTCTTCAAACCCTTATCCGCACCGGATGGTCATAGGGCACTGCATCATATAAACGCAGTGTTATCTTGATCCTTAACACATAAAGAAAAGGTGATCAGCCCTCCGCTCCAGGTACCAGTCCAGGGTAATATTGAATAAATGTTGGAGTGAAAAAATCACTTTTATTTATTTTACCCCCCCCCCCCCTGGGAATCGAACCCCGGACCTCCAGCATGGTAGCCGAGCATGCTGACCATTACATACATAATATATATTATATTTTACAATTTTATTGTCTGAAGGTACTTCAGCGATCACATAAACTGGGCATTGTTTGAAATCGGTCCACAGGTGTTTTCTAAATGAAGTTCTATTATACTTTTTACGAATCTCCCATTGAATCTCCATCTCCTTTACGAAGCACCCAATAATGCTGCCCATTACGCTACGGAGGCGGACAAGACTTTGTTTTTTTTTCATTTTTATTTAGTCAATATTTATAAAACTAACTAAATAAGCATAATGCCGCTTCCCCGCAATGGTAAGCAGAGAGACACACATAAATAGTATTTAATAGATCTCCTTTTTGATCAGCCGCCACTCCACTGCTGGGTGTAGGCCTTTTCTAATAACTTCCAAACTTCTCTATTTTGGGCTTTTTCGACCCATTTTCCCCATCCGGGCATATTACCCGCGATGGGGAAAATGTCACCGGTCCATCTTTTTAGAGCATGCCTATTCTTCTCTTCATATCCCACGGTTTCTACTGCAGATCTCTGCCCATCTGTCCATTCCTTATCTCGCAACATGACCCACCCATTGCCACTTTAGTTTGGCAACACGGTCTTTTACATCGACAACCATTGTCTGTCGTCTGATTTCATCGTTTCTAATTTTATTTCTCAGACTTTGGGCCTAGGAGTTGTCTACCATAGACTTTGTCTTTCCATAGACCGCTGTGCGTATCTCAATTTACGTTTGGTCCCCGCTATCAAGGTAATAGTTACCAGACCATACATAAGCACAGGGAAGATACATGGTTTAGATTTATGGGAATATCCTTATTCTTGACATTATAAGGACATTATTGACTTTTGAAAAGGCTACCTTGTCCAATTCTTCCGCGTATTTCTGCTGTCTGATTTTCCATGAACAGATTCAATTTTCTTATTATTGATTGAGATACTGTTGTTGGATCATCTCTGGACCAATTTTCAAAAAGGCGTCATGGAGCTCTTTTTATTATGACATGAAGTTCTTCTAGATCATCTCTGATGAGTACTGTGTCATCTGCGAAACGAAGGTGACGATTGGCTGTTTAGATGAAGATTATTACTATTTCATAGACATTAAAGGAGAATAGTAGCTTAAAAACTAATCGACAACGTACTACTTTATTAATATAAACTTTATCATTACACCTCGTCTAAAAGCTCCGTTTAACGCACTAAAGAACAATAGCGATTTTTTTTAAAGACAGATTTTGTCATCCAATGAATTTATTGAGTACAGCAAGAATGTTGCAGAATTTTTCATTATTTTAAATTCTTTTACATTTCACAATATATCATAAATACAAGTACAAAAAAATATATAATACTAATACAAAAAAAAAGATCCCACAAAGGCATTGCCTGTGTGTGGGTATACATTTTATTTTAGGTTATAATAAAGGGCACTGGCAATAATACTAATAATAAAAATTAGTTTTAAAGTGCTAATATAAACAACAAATATTTGATTTTAACAGAAAACAAAAAAATCAAAAAGATGAAAATGAAAAAAGTTAGCAAATACGTATTATATGAGTTATACGTTTAAAAGAAGAATGTGTTTTTTTTAATAAATAATCTAAGCAAAATTTTAAACTTAGGTAAATAATGTCTAACATATAGTCTTTGTGGTATGAATTAATCTGTTTTTGAGCAACACCGCGAGCATGTTCACCGTAAATATTAGTGGAGGGGAATATTTTTAGAAAGGAGAAAGCCAGATTTAGTAGGTAAACAGAGCCAGGTTTTCTGATGTACTCCTGGTAAAAAATACCGCTTTAAATCCCCTAAAACAGGGTAAAATTGTATTTAAAAACCTTAGTAAATTTCATATTAAACATTTATCCTCCGCGCTCGATTCAGTGTTGGTAAGGGAAAGAAAAAGTTGATGGAGGGAAAAGAGAATACGTGGATAATGGTGTTAGTAACACGAGAACCCATAATTGAATTGACCTAAATGGTTAGTGCATCTTGTTGAATGGTGAGATTCACGGGTGAGAGCTGCCTGCCGATAGTTTGACCAAATACGAGGTAAATATTGTGTAATATTTCATGTAAGATCCTTCAAAAATGTGTTTCTCAATTCAATTTACTAATATACCATACATGATTCCTAACTATTTTCAAAATAATGTAAATATTTAAAAATATTCAACAGGTTCTTTGGAATATTCTTCCAAGGTTTATTTAAATCTAACATTTAAAAAAAAAAAATTTACAAAATATTTCCAATAAGTAGTTTAATCACTCATTTTAGGACAGAGGTATGTAAAATAATATAAACATGATAAGTATGGGGAAAAAATACAGTAAGGGCATATGAATCAAGAAATGGGATAAAAGTACCATTGAAATTGAAGTTTAAATTAATTATTATTTCACAAACTGAACTCTTATGTTTAAAATACCTTTGTTTATTATCAAATCACAATAATGTATTAAATAAATATTTTTAAATATCTTGTTAAAAAATCAAATACACAATTATTTAAAATAACATAGTGTTTCATTTAACATACTAATTAACTAATTAACCATCATGGCACATCTTCGCAGAGGTAGGCAGAGAGAAAAGAAAGAAAAAACATTCTCCACCTTTTCACATTCATGTATCTCCTCATACATACCCACGATTATTCAGCCTTCTTACCTGGCCCCGTCCAAAGTATTTGAAGTAGTTGATCATGCCAGGATTTCCTCGGTCTTCCTCCTCTTCTATTGTCAACTATATTCGCCCCATATACGAGTATTTGTTGTATCGATCTTTCCTCACTCATTTGTTCCATGTGTCCAAACAATCTCAACAAAACATTCTTAATTTTATCAATGACGCTTATCTTAGCTTTGTATTCTTTCCTTTTTTTCACCATTTGAACATCAATCATGTTTTGCCAAACATTCGTCTGAGTGATCGCAGTTTAAATGCATTCGATGAATATCCTTTATTTGTCAACTCTATATTTCACTTCAATATATAACGGTTAGTTCTGAAACTCCATTGTGCACTGCATAGCATTAAATTCTAACGTACTAAATACTAAGTTTTCATTTTGTATACATATTATTAATTTTTACAGATCAAAAGTGATTTAGACCTTTCTCTATTTGGGTAAATTTATTCATTTATTGAATTAAATAGTACTTATACTTTTGCATTTATGTGCATAGGATTACAATTTCCCTTCGCAATGTTTTTAATTTATGCACGTACATTTTTTTATTTCAGATCTGCTTCAGAATGCATTGGCTTGTTGGATTGCTTTGTTGGGTGGCTGTGGCAATAGCTCTGGTTTGTGCTGCATTCCGCGTGCTATCTCGGTGGCCACACGCTGTTTGCTGGAGATTGCTGAAGTCTTCGCGAGAGGAAAAGGCCAACCTCACGCGGTGTGGAATATACAATGCTAATGGATACTTGGTAAACAGCATTTAAATATAATTATAAACATATGGTAGTTGTTAGATTTTTGTTAACATATTGTGAGGGTAGATTTTTGACACTATTTTTCATTTACAGGTGAAAATAGATCCCGATGACTTTGGGGGAGAAAACTTCCATCGTTTTGACTCTGTGGATTCGGAATACTCTATGACCGCCATGACAATTTTCCCCAAGAGAGAGAATACTCCCAGCATTCCACCACAGCCTCTACGACCAGCACCAAATATTTTACCCCAGTTAGTATTTATTTTTTATTATTTAATAAGAATTCTTAAGTATGCTTTAAAAGAAACGTATTGAGAGAAAAGTGAATTCAGAAATTAACTAAAAATGTGTCGATGAAAGGTTAACAGCGCATAAGAGTGCAAGTCCCAACATAGATGTATGAGAGTAAAACATGAAATTGGTAAAATAAAAATGAAACCAAAGTGATATTTGTTAAAAACGCAATCCTTTAAACTGTGTGGAAAATTGGTGTATGATCCAGTCAAATAGGAACAAATTAGAAACATGTTATATAAAAGGCTAAGTTGGGTATAATTTAAAATATTTTGAAAGGCTTTTAATGTATGTATGATGAAAGAATGACTGAGCAAGTAGATTTGGATAGTATGAATGGGAGATCAGGGCGTGGAAGACAAAGAAATATTAAGCATGACTAAATCAATCAGAACTATAAATCTGACCGTCTCAAAAATCAATGTAAATGAAAGGCATATACAACTAGATGCATGGAAGTTGTAAAAACTAGGAGTGTTCTATCCTTTCTGCCTACCACTGCAAGAAATGGCTTGATGGTAGTGGGGGTAGTAAATAAATGTTTTATCTGAAATATGACTAAATAATATTAATGTTTCGTAATGATAATAATAAATTGATTTTCGTTTCAGAGAGCCGCGTTCACCCAATTCATTTGACGAAACTCCCCCTGCTGCTGCCGATATATTCCAAGAAAAGGCAGATTCATTTTATCACTACAACATCAGCACCGCCTTGACAAGATCGCTCATTTCATCCGAAACGACTAAAGAACTCAAATGTGATACCAGCGAACCACCAACCACTGTGTTCAGTCCTCTCGAAAAAATTGAGAAAGCTTTGAACATGGAAGAAAATGACCAAAATGACTGGAATACAAGAAAGAATTTAAATATTTACAAAAAACCTGAATACATTAGTACAAACCCGTTCCTCACAAATGGGAACCAAATCAACTGTCAATTTAACCCATTCTTTGATAACGCATACTTCCAGACAAGTTTCTCCGAAACACCCGATAATGGTTCGTCTCAATCGAACGAGCTTATCAGCGAGACGGATGTCAAACCCAAAACAGTTCACCACTTCAAAAGGTTTACTTACTCCAGGAAAAACAGCTTTGAAAGTGATAGCCAGAATGAAGACTCCGGTAATGGTTCCGGAACTTTCAGGAGAGCAATATCATGTGATTCTGTAAACTCGGACACATCCTTGGGGCCCTTGGAATCTCCAGTACCTACTGTGACTGGCCAGCTGTGCTTGTCTCTACGTTGCTACAGGTAATAATACTGATTAAAACAAATTACACAATAATGTGCCCTCACTGGGTTTATCCATGCCGAGTGCATATTTTATAATACTTATCAAATAAAATCATATGAAAAGTAAGCAAAAAAATATATATTAAAAAAAAAACTAAAGAAACTATTTCAAATCATTCGATTTTGTTTTTAGTTTAAAATTGACATGAGCCAATAATTTAATTATGAAATTGTTTCACACATTACCCTGACGGTAGCCCCTGTAAAGCCAGCTGATACGTTGGCTATTAAAAATATTGAAATACGATGGCATGATATCCCAAAACTAATAACTAGAAGATTATTGATTTTGTTATTTTGATAGCAATATACATACATTTAAAATGTATTAATTTCAGGATTAATTCAAATGACTCCCTGTTAGCGGTGAATGTGATTGAAGCAAGGAATTTGACAGGTGATTCTCCAGACACGTATGTAGGAATATTCCTTTCACCAGATCATCAGGGAGGACACTTTAAATCTAAGGTCTCTTAAGTATATTTTAATCTTTTATATTAACAATATTAATCAATATTAACATTTGTTAAAAAATGTATCGATGAAAAAATCTTAGTGGTAAGCTAAGCTAAGGGGAGGGGAATGACCTCTTGGCTATTCTGATATGGCCTTTTGACTCATACCTTTTTTTAAATAAATCTGAATATCTTTATATAAAAATTCAGCTTTCATATGTTGGCATATGGTAATCCATATGCAAACTTAACTTAAAGTCAATACTTTATTTTTTTAGAAACATGGCTTTATGATCAATCGGATGAATGAATGTAGCCTTTAGAAATGAAAAGGTTCCCCACCTCAATACTATAAAATTGAAACTTAATTGATTTACAAGAACCTTCCTTGGAGTCCACGTCACCCTCTATTGGTTTAAAACCAAGTTCTGTTTTATATAAATCTATCTGAAATACAATGTTGAACAAAAAAAATTCTAACTTGGGATTTAGTATTATCTTTATAAACACATCAATTAAATTCTTATTTCAATATTTTTTAAAAACAATCTGACAATTTTAGGTGTGCCGAGGAACTAACTGTCCAAGCTACAATGAAACGTTCCTGGTTGACATTGGGAAATCTAACAGAAAATTGAAATTCCACATATACTCAACAGAAAAAGATGCATGTACATTAATTGGAGAGGCTGAACTCTCTCTACAAGATGCCAGTTCATACAAACAACCTGTAACCACTTGGCTAACGCTCACTGATACTGAACAGGTACATCATAATATAAACATGATAATAATTTAAGATTTCTCTTCAACAGTTATGATTCTCATACAATATTTTTGGATGTGGTATCAGCTGATATGGTGACATAGCACCAAAAATATATTTTGTGACAATATCAACCGCCACCGTCATGAAACTTGTTACATGAGTTGGTTATCATTATTTTAACTAACAAGTCTTTATACTTTTTAAGGGTGAAATAAAATATGGAGAACTGATGCTTTCAACCTCATATCTCCCAACTGCAGAGAGGTTGACGCTTATTTTAACAAGAGCGCGGAGACTACCTGATCCTATTGGATTCAACATATATGTGAAGGTAAATACTTAGACTTTTAATTTTATGAATAGCTATATAAAAAGGACATAACAAAAACATATTACACTGTTTGTATTATATACTCGTATAGACCCATAGACATGAGCCGCACAACTAGGACAAGTTGTAAGCTTTTTATGTCACTAGGAAATTTCGCTATCATGATATCCTACTTTTTCTGTAAAAAAAATATCCTAGCTACTTATTTATTTATTTTTTGGCCCCTCACTTTGAAACAGTGAATTGACGAATCATTGAATGGATCAACTTTTATGACTATGATTCACTCAAAATTGGCATTTAATGCCTAAATCTGTGTATAGAATGGATCGTTGAGATGTGGTCATTCACAAACTAATCACATGTACTCTGATGATGATAGGAATACAAATAACATATTAAAGACATCTTGCATAGCGCTGCTGAAAAATTTAACAATATTTTTCATTTATATTTAACCCTAGATAACTAAACATTCGTGCACGCGACGACGCCCTTCTCCAAAAAGTAGGGTGCACTTACTTCCTCGCACCCCGCACCCGCCAGGCTTTGTTTACAGTTTAGCGATTTATCATTAAATGTCTCTTACATTCATTCCTAATAAACCAAACTTAAGCGTTATGTAGCCAGTTACTATATTTAATGAATACTTTTTAATTGCTTAGTCCGCCTGAAGAATGTTGAGTTACAATGTACTACAAATATAGTTTAGTTATCCAGGGTTAAAATCTTCATAACCACATCACAAAACTTTATTAAACGATTGCTCAAATATGTTTCAGGTATATTTGCAAAAAAATGGTAAGAAGGTTGCCAAGAAGCGGTCTTCGATAAAACGTAGTGAAATGAGCCCGGCCTTCAATGAAGCTTTCATATTCAGCGTGCCTCCTCACCTCTTGTCGTCTGTAGAGCTAAGGGTGACTCTAGTTTATTTTCCCGTCGGAATAGAATTCTTCGATATTAGCCAGCATCGCAAAATTGGGCATATTGTCTTAAGTCGAGAGGCATTCGGGAAAGCGGGAAATCACTGGAATCAAATGGTCACTTCGGTCAGGAAGCCAGTCACCATGTGGCATGCCTTAAGGAGACAACATGAGTGAGGAAATTTATATTTTCCTGTTGATAGCCTAATTTATAGTAGAGAGCCAATTATCTGTGAGAAATGCAGGACACTTGAGCCATATAATATGTGAAGATTGTAATAAAACTTAAGTTTTTTTCAAAAAAGAATAATGACAAGGATAGAACATTCCATCTCAAAATATGGTCAAATAATAAAGACCATGATAATTGGGTGACTCTACTATAGTTTTTAATATTATTATTGTAATTCTATATCAAAGTGCTCATGATAACTTACTATTGTATTTATCACTTTGAAATTTGTATGAATTTTACTGTTTAAGTACTGTATCTGATAATTTTGAAAACTGTTTATAAATCTTGATTAAATATCATACTATCCTAATTGATGTATGTAATCAAATTGGAATTTTTTACTAACATCAAATGAAAATAAATATCAGTGATTGAATACAGGGTCCAGCAAAAAGATTTCTCATAAAATGAATAATATCCTCACACACAGTAATGAGTACTGCGGTATTCTTGGGTAGACACCATTTTGTATGGGTGCATGTAAAGATCTCTGTGCAGGATTTTTCTTATGCTCCTATCAGACAATCCCAGGGCAGCTGCAAGTACTAAACTCTTTGGAGAATGCTGAATGGACATTCTCACACATGCCACTTTTTTCAGCATTGTTACGGTTGGAGCTTAGGCAGGCGATTTTCTTTTCAACTCAGTTATTGTAGTAGTAGTCAACCTGTCACTATGAAGTTTGATACCCAAACTCAAATAGTTTTAGTCGGTCAAGTATAAACCAAATGTGGATTGCTCGCTGAGTAGTAATCGCAGAACCACCATTACGAATACACTCCTTCACAACAAACACATCTTGCTCATCTCGACATTCCATTGCCCGTATTGAAAACGGGACGTATACCACTATCAATCAAAAACCCCTGCACCTACATATCCCCATCGCAAATTACACAGCGTCCTCTCTAAATTTGGTCGTTCTTTTTGCTGGACCCTGTATAAAGAAAGTTGTACAAACTGATTCTCCCTGTTGCTTCCATTTCTGTACATAATCTTAATTGCTGACAAATATTGATCTAATAGTTGCCTCTCCAAATGTATAGGTATATTTTTTTATGTATACCAACCTACATATATATCAAGTTGACAAAATGTTGATCATTTTCACTGAAGTTGCTGGACAACGGAATTATTTAAATTGTTGTTAGAATAGAATATTCTAGTCAACTTGTGATAAACTGATATTAGTAAAAATTAAGCTAAGTTTCATCAGGTACAACAAGACTGTAACGTTCTTATATAAATTCTTTTAAAAATGTTTTTTCTCATAATTTGAATCTGTACTTGAGACCCAACTTGTTTTAATTTCTTGCAAGAAACTCATCGAAAATTGCTTATTCAATTTTTCATTTTATCCCGATGAAACACTGTGTTTAAACACAATGTGTTTAGTGATAAATCACAGTGTATAACTTACACAGGCTGGTAATAGTAAGGGTATGGAACCACGAGTGCCCTAGCCACTGCTGCTATTCTCCTTCCTCTAATTCCTTACTATACAGTAGTAATATCCTTCACCTTGATCCCCTTCACTAACATCATCTGCATCCCATCAAACATATTTCACTCCTATGAATCTGGAGCGTAGGACTGCTCAGTCTCTCTTTATATAATTACGGTCTAGTTAATATCGCTATATTCGATTCAATGGGATATTCATCATTTGGGTGCAGACAGAGGCAAGAAGTCTTTTTTCATGTTTAAAAAAATAATATTTTATTTTTGAAAAAAAAAAAAAATGAGGGAGTAAAAGAACTGGTTAAAGTTATGTTGGGCCAAATTAAGACAAGTTGTTATTGGTATGAAACAGATATAAGCAATGTGTTTTGTTAAATGCTGAGGGCATTGCAGAATTGTGTAATTAAATTGGTATGTTATATAAAACTGTGAATGGGAAATTTTTATTAAATTTCTTGAAAAATGAGCTTTATACGTATGTAATTATTTTTATTGAACCTGTATCTCTTATCCAAATGGTTGTGTAAACACTCATTGGATTGCTATCCGGAGAATATCACCGAACGGTAGTGTGTAGCACAATTTAGCAGAAAAACACCCAAATTAAAATTGATGTGTATACAATTTAGGTTTATGAAGCTGTGTATATTATCATTAAAAAAAGAGTTGTATAAACTCGTTTACCCCATATATTGAAATGTGAGAGTATAGTGAGAATTGATATGAATGGATACTAAAAGTGTTGTTTAAATTTATTGAAGTTCTTGTTATCTTCATATATTTATTTGTAATATTAAATCAAAATAACTCAAAATATTATAACTGAGACAAAGAATGTTGACACATCCAATGAATAACTCAAAACCATCAGATACTTTTTTTTAAACGCATTTATGATATTAAATTATTTTTTCACATAAGTATCGTAGATAGATGTCACATATGTCTTTTACCAGAAGCTCTTTACTTATGGATGATATATTTATAAAATCAGATCTTAATTTCCAAAAGATGTCCATTTTTAAATAAATAAAAATTAAATCCTATTTTTTGCATTTGAAAGTAATTGATATTTATAATAATATAATAAATAACTTTAATAATTAAAATTATAGGTGAACCCAAATTTATGGTTTTGGAAAGAGATGAATCTGGGTGGGAAATGGTGGTGAATGAGGAAATTTTGTAACCAGTAGATGATTTTGTATATTTGAGAAGTATAAATATAGTATAGAAAATTCTAGGGACGGAAAAATTGATGAATATATGGGAAGAGGAGTGTATGTCCATACAAAAACTTAAATCTTATTAAAGATATTTGATTGAGGGTGTTTTTTTTTTAATGTAATTTATAAATATATCATTCATTAATGGTAAATGAAACATGTATTTTCATACTACATTGCAATTTCCTTTAACAGCTCACTCATGTAGTGTCAATAACTTTTTTTTTTTAAATTGCAAACCCAACTTTATTTATTAGGTGTGTCGATACATTCTAAGAAAAAAGCACATGTATAATACTCATGCATAAAAATATTGTTCTTATCTTTTTTAATACAGTTAATTACCTTTTATGATTAAAAAAACACTTATTCTAATTATATTAAACAATGTATTCATACTACTAACTGCCAATAGATGATTTGCATTTAATTCATCATATAACATTATAATTCATCAGTAAAATAATGGTCGCATTATATCCATTTTTAAATTATTCTTTGGAATAATTTTATGAATGTACGAGTAAGTAAGCATAACTTGGCGTTCGACTATATTAGACTTCAAAAAAAAGTAACGTTATGCACCATATAAACTGCCTAATATGGAATAATATAGGGTAAAACCGATTAGTAACTGGCATTTAAGGCAACCCACTTATTTCAACTCATCTATAGTATTATTGTTTTAAAAACTTTATGTGATGTCTTACACTAAACAAAAATGTACCCACAGCATTATGTTAAGGTTTTTTATGAATTCTGTGTTGTACACTTTTGGTCTTTGTACATACCTTTTTTACTCATTCTAATTTGTAGATAAGGGACCCTAGGGCACTGTTGCTCTTAGATAGATGTGATGCGAGTAAAATGAGATTGCGATTTAAGTGATACATTGAAGGTCTTACAATTTTATCATGCTCCGCGGTCTAAAATAATTAATAAAAAGTAGTTCAAGACATTTGATATAAAACTAAGATATAAATCCTTTTCTACTCGCACGACCAGGTGTGAACAGTTTGGAATTTGAATCATTTAATTAAAAGATCGCAAGATCAATAGCGCACAACACAGAGAGTATGAAAACACTCATACTCTTCACCCTTTGGGTGCATTTCTGCGACATCACTCGACATATTACGGATAAATAAAAAATAAAGGTTTCAAGAAATCGGTCAGTAAACCTACAGTTCACCCTATATAATATTGTTATTTGTAAGTAATAATGTTAATTACAAATTTTCAATGCCATATGATATCACTATACAATAACATTTTGTACTGAAACTTTGCCTCTTTGTAATACGATTCCCATTTTTATGAGAGCATATTATTAAATCCTCGATTCCATTTCTAGCAAAGATGGCAAATTATTGGGAATCAATTCTTTAATTGATAAGGGAATCAAAATGTAATGGACTTACTTTCTCTTTTGAATAATATAAAAAAGCCTTTTTAGAAAACTAATTCTATATAAAATTCTAAATATTATCTGTAATAAATATTAAAAACTTACTTTACCGATGGTCCATTATGTCAATATTTTATACATGGCTACTTTTGACAAAATCATACTTTCTTACTCATATTTTTAAATGAGTGATTTTCAAAATTAATAAGATTTATTTGTATTTAGTTTAAGTAAAAACTATAACCATATTTAATTTGACTTTTGAATGGAATATAGTATAGTTTTCAAGTGACTATTACATTTGAATACTGAAACCTCCGGAAATATTCATTTGATAATTGTCTATGTTAAATGTGTTAGTAACTTCTGTCTTCCACAATTGACCCTATCAATATTTAATAATTAATGTACATAAACCCGAATCCTGTATTATAATCTAAATTTTACTGCACTCAAAAATTGGATTAAGTCGCTAAATAAAGATAAAATAATAGTTAGATGTCATTCACATTTTTTTTTGTCTTTTCATAAAACGTAAATATAAAAATAATAAAATTTTGCCACTAGTGTCATAACTAAATAATTGTGGTTTTTGGACCGATTCATACTTCTTTTTAATGACTAGTAGTACTTTTAAATTTCATTTTAAAACAAGAAACTAAATAAAGATATTATTTTCATATATGTATAGTGAGTAACATCATACTATCGTAAAATATGCTTTAAATATTCAATACACTTCAAACGGTTACCCCCAATTTATGAAAAGACCCTATAATAAATGTATTGTTTTTCATTTGATATCTTCTTTAGCATCTAAAGTGTAAATATACCACTCTAGCCTGTGATTATAAACCATAGGACTTGATTTATCAAGTGTACCCACTCAGATAGCAGACCAAAATAAATTGTACCTACCTTTATAGAATATTTCATTTGATTTAATCTTTGTGATTTTTTTAGAACCGACAATCATTTCACCGTGTAATCAAAATAATTAGAGACAATAAAGCTATTAAAGAAATTTGTTTCATTTCCAATTGTAGCAATTAACACCCATTTCAGTGACCTCTGAAAAAAAATCATCACTGCGACCTACGTTAAGAATCTTTGATAAATTTTCCAAAATAAACATAAAATTTGGAGTCCACAAATCGCTCACTCCTTTCAACAACGTCATATATCAAAAATCGTCATTTTTTTAGTTGTTCATGTTTACGGAATTCCCAGAAAATATACTAAATCCCAGTAAATGCGGCATATTTTTAACTTAACATTTACCCGCTACATGGCAGAAAGTGTTGTTTTTGCATTTTGAAGAAAAGGTATTGTTTAATTATTTTTTTAAATATAGTTAATATTTTTCAAATGGAGAAAAAACATTCAGGTTTTACCTAAAAAGATCAGTTGCACAGTAAAAAGTTCAATAAGTGGCTTGATATTTATTTTTAATACATTTTATAATATTTTTAAACTTTAAAAATGATCTCCTGAAAAATCAAGTATTTTGATTTGTGACGTTGTTGAAAGGAGTGAGCGAAATAGGATAATGGACCGTATAAAGTATCATTGAAAAACTTTAAAAAAAGATAGAATTCTCCATTTAATATCCACCTCCAAAGTGTAGTTGTTAGCCCGTGTGGCTACTGTGCTGGAGGTCCCCAGGTTCGATTATCAGGGAAGTCAAAACAAGTGATTTTTCACTCCTTTTTTTTCAACATTTATTTATTATTACTTACCTGAAGTGCGGGTCTGATCACCTTTGCTTCATGTATTTGATGATAGAATTAACACTGCTTATACATACACGACGCAGTGCCCAATGCGGCATTGGATGTGGATAAGAGTTTGAAGAATGTTTTTGTACTAAAAAAACTGATTTAACCCCTTAATGTAATATATCAAGAGACATATTACCTTAAGGGGTTAAATTCAGCATTTTTATTATAATCAGGCAATGACTGGCCTAAGTGATCACTGTATATACCCATATTACTTCCATTCATGAAAGTTGTATACATAGAGTACATTCATGTAGGACAGAATGGTCAGAAATATCGCAGTACACAAAGTGAACACTTAAGCCAGCCAATACCAGGTCATAGGTGCTGTGAATAGTCAGACTTTCATATTACCTTTAAACATCTCGTATCTGAATGATGCCTCATCCATCGTAGTGCGGGAATAAAACAAGTAAGTAGTAATTCTCAACATTTTTATTTATTATTTATAATTCACTCTCCTTATAATATATAACTTTAGATAAAATTCAATTCAACTAGGCAACTTCTTATTATCAACGTAAGGAAAGTACATTTCATGGCTTAGTATTACATACAATGTATAATAGAAAGCATGACCCTGAATACTGCGCCATCAGAAGTCTTCGTGAACCATGTCATCACCCAAAATGGAAAATGAGAGTGTCAACAAAATAAAATGGATCGTCATTGATATTTTCAATAGTAAAACTAACACTTTCCTTCGATAAACAAAAAATTTCGATGATAATTTTACAATTCGGATAGCGAAAACATTCGCAACATTCATTTAAAATAATTTAATAAATATTAGTGGATAAGAAACGAGCATTTTATATGACAAAAAGTGATACATGAAATGAAATTATTAATACTGCCGCACTCGGAAACTGAGATATTGCAAGAGATTGAAAGACAAATTACATTTAACCACATGTGCAATATTCATTTAAAACAATTAACCCTAGATTCATTTGTTCGCCTCCAAAATACAATGGTTGATCTTTCGTGTTGGAGGTCTAAATAAATATAATGTAGGTGATGTAATATCAGCCAGGATTGGCACCTAAGGCGATGAACTAATTGATTAGTAATTAGCGATCGAGATAATATAGTGCCTTATGCGTCATTGGGTGCAGAAGGGTTAGAAGAAGATTCGTACCCGTATCTGTAAGTGCTGGTATACCCTTTCCTCTTTCAGACTAGCACATTCAGAATGAAATAATTACGTAATAAAAAAATTGTGTATTAAACCAAATTTCCATATTAAAATATGTTTATAGTAAAATAAATTCAGCATACTTTTTATATACAATATTTTGAGCGAGTCCAATTCATTGTTTACAAATCTGGGTTTATCCATTTAGGAGTTATTCATATTGATATATCAACAATATGAAGAAGAATACATATAATAGTCTGAGTATTACAGGGCTTGCAACCTATAATTGCCTGGTTTAAGTGATCCAAAAACCAGTCTATTGTAGGTCGTAAACTCTGTAAATATCCAGACATCTATTTGTATATTCTTCTTGAGATATCAATACTTTTATCTATTTGAGATATCAATACATTTTATATGATTCGATCTATACTAAAAAGTGTGCATTTAAGTGTTGTAGTCTGACGGTTGAAAGGTTATGAATTCACTGGTTAATACTGTAACTACGAAATGGCTTAAAAAAAAGTTTTTTTTCATAATAGTTCTTTGTGGAATTCTAAATGCAATCTAAACATCAAAACCTAAAAATGATAACAAAAAAATTGCAATCTTAGAGTCAAATATAAAATTACTCATTTTCTGCACGTAAAATGCATTTTTTGCTTTTATGTTTAGTCCGCCTCCGTAGTGTAATGGTCAGCACGCTCGGCTACCGTTCTGGAGGTCCCGGGTTCGATTCCCAAGGGGGGTAAAATAAATATAAGTGATTTTTTCACTGTCATATTTATTCAATATTACCCTGGACTGGTACCTGAAGCGGAGGGCTGATCACCTTTCCTTCATGTGTAAACGATCAAGATAACACTGCGTTTATATGACGCAGTGCCCTATGCACCATTGGGGTGCGGATAAGGGTTTTATTATTTTATTATTTATTATGTTCAGTACGGCAGTATAGACATTAATATATTTTGAAAGATTTTTAAAGAATACAAGAAAAAAATTAAAGATAAATCATTTCCCATAAGATGTCATGAACTATTCATTAAGAGAATTGACTCAGTGGTATGCAAAAAGCATTCTGTATTATAAAATAATGAAAAAATTTAACTAGGAAGCATTGAGTTTTTTAAACAATAGAATCACGAGGGCAACAAATACAAATACTCAAATATAGTCGAGAATTCTCAAGACTATAACGTTTAATATAAACATAACAAGTAAGATTACTCGTCCAATCAGCTTACAATTTGTAGGTACATTATTTTTTAATTTAAACTAAAATAAACATCATGGCAGTTGGTAACCAAACACAATAGAAATGTGTTAAAAAACTACATATATATATATATATATATATATATATATATATATATATATATATATATATATATATATATATATAAATAAAACCCTACACTGCATTTTTTGTAAAGAAAAAGTTAAAGATGAAATAAAGACTTAATTCCAAATGATCGTAACTGATTTTTAGTATATTAAAATATTTTGAGTAAAATGCTAGATTAATTGTTTTAACTGATATTTCCTGATGAATTATATTTAAAATATGTTAATGTGAAAATGTTTAAATGATGAAAATGTTTTTAAAAATGACCTTGTCAACATTCTAGAATACAAAAGACTTGATTGGAGAGCAAATACATATTGCTTATTATTAAAATGTAGTTGAAAAATATGAACAATTAAAACAATTTTTTTAAGTATGGTTATAAACGATACACAGATGCCAAACACCTTATTTTTGCAACAATAAAAAATACTACTCCTTAAACAATTTTACCAGAACCTATTTAAAAAATGATAAGTAATTACCCAGTAAAAAAAATATTGCAATTACAGCAAAATGGAGGCAAGTCTATCAGCATGCGATATGGGCAAAACATGATCCATAAAACAAAAATAAGACGTAATTATATTTTTAGACTTTATTTCTCTATTTATAATTAAAATGTATCGTTAACAAATGCAGTGCAAGGTCAAGAAATCCTAAGTACCTTACATTAAAACAAAATATTAGATTTGAATGAATCAATTATTGTTAATATCATCACCGGAAATATGAATAAACACAAAAGCGTTGGGAACACGGAATACGCATGACTTTACAAACATTAAATTGAAACAGGGTATGTGATTTTGCTCACATTCATTGTTTAAAAAACATCAGAATACATTTTTCTATTTGCTAGCTACCTATAAACATTTAAATGCATCATTTTGTTTAGAAATTCTCAATTATAAATAGGGCACTTATATCTTGTAAAAAGCAAGAATTCAACTCAATATTAAATAGAAATGATTGTCCTTAAGATTTATGCACTTATTTTAATGCAAAATATTCAAATCTCCTTTTAACACCAACTAAACGAATTCCTAGATCTTACAGATTAACCAACAATTGGTAATAGCCCTGGAGCATATTTTGCAAAAAAATGCCCAACTTTGAACGTTAACTTGAGAGTTCGTATTTGAGAATGAGAGAAATGTATATTATAATTACATATTATTTTTTTGGGGTATGTAATTACATATTGAAAAAGCAACTTTAATAAATCATCCTAATAATAATAAATAAAAGATGTCAAGATTCGGGGTATGGTATGGTGTCACAACTAATTTGAAACGCGATTATCAGGTTCATAGGAGATTTAGAGACTGAGAAAATAGCAGTGAAAGATAAATTTATATTAAAAAAATACAGTAAAGACAGTTTATCTTTAAAACCATGAAGGATAGCTTAATTCTGTTCAAATAATATTCTAGAACCTGAAATTGAATGTCACTCGAATTCTATAGATATCATATCATTATAATTCACATTAAGAAAGATTTATTTTATTTATTGTTTCGGCATTCACTCTGTGGTAAGACATGATGAAATTGTAAAAGAAAAACACTAGTTTTTTACCGCTCGAGTCGAGTGATAAAAAACAAGAGTTTTTCTTTTACAATAAAGTTATACATAACACTTTTTAAAAAGAAAAAGTTCTCTTTGTGTCTCTTGAAAAGTTGCCATATATTAATTCATATTTCCGGTGACGATTGGTCACTAATACGACGCATTGTTTGGGGATCGAAGCAGTCTTGTATTTACACGATAAATTATCTATTTAGTATAGTAAAAACATGATCATCAAAATACTTCATTTCAAAATTTGCATTAGAAAAATATATCGTTTATTAAATCTACTTGTTTAATTCGATAGAAAACATTGGTCCCGCACGCCCCTTATCGGCTTTCGAACGATTCAACTTTCAAACGACTAACCTTAACAATGTTCTTAACACTAGCTCTACATAACTTGTAAATAAATTACACTTAGATTTGTAAAAAAAAGAAAAACTAATAATCCTAGGACAGAGATCACAGCCGTTTTGAATCGGGTCGAGGTATATTACACGGCACTGTATTTGGTATTATCATGCCTTGTGTATGTACAAAAGTTGCGACGCTTCTCACTTCGCACACTCCATGGCCTCAGAATAACACCGGAGGTGGTTCGTCCAAGTAACTTGACTCCGGGGAACAAAACTGATCTGTGACGGGACACTCCGCTGTTTCTTACGGTCACAGAAACACTCCCCCCCTCCCTACTCGCCGCACAATCCCCGAGGATAAGGAACCTTTACAGGTTGTAGTGACACCGTCTCGAGGAACGGTCCTGTTATCCTATCGCCGTCAGAGTTGACCGCTTTCTCGCAGCATCTTCCGCCGTTGGTCTGAAAAATATATTCAAATTTTACTATTTAATAAATAAAATAAATTATTAAATTATAGACATATATTTTTATTTGACTCTCTTAGATTATTCACAGTTAAGCAGATAGTGGTAGAATTTTTATTTACACCAACAAACTTACCCAGTTATTATATGATGCATGATATTCCTTTCAGACCTGAAGCCAAAAATAGTTTTTCCTCGTGACATTGAAAAAGTTAATAAAAATTGTTTGTAACATGCAATCAAATATGACATGGCTGAACGATGGAATCTAATTCAGATCTATCCGCTTCCACTATCCATTTTTTAATAGCACTTTTATTTTCACTTTTTTTATGGATAGTAGAAGCAGTTTATACAAATTTATTTCATAATTATCAAAGGTCTTTTCATCAAAACAGGCATGTGTTATGTTTCGTTTGATGTGTTTCCGTGTTTTGTATCAGACAATGGATAATTCTACTACCCCCTCTTCAACCTTCAATGTCCCAAGGACCCAACTCTAAAATTTGGGATTAGCTTCACATACGGTGTTTGAAAATGATGCGGAATGCATCGAAACACGTGTCACAGTAGATTTTAAGAAATAGTGGTATTTACTAAGTAAAACATTAATTAAAAATGGATAGATTTTACCACAAAGTGACTGCCGAATCAATTAATGGAAAAACACCCACGTTGTTAAAAATGATAAGCTTTGTTACTGATTTGTAAAAATCGCGTAGGTATACCTGTAGATGTGTGTAGAGTGAGAGGCGTTGTGGTAGATGGCGGTGAGGGGGAGGCGGGCGGCCTTGCGGTCCCGCCTTCTCTGCAACACGGCCCGACCCAGAGCTCCCGGCCAGAGGGAAGCACTCAGGGACCTCCAGACCAGCCTTTTACGAGAAAATATATATAATTAGTGCGCCGATACAATGTGAGAACAGAAACCAAGTGTTTTCTTAAAACAAAATATCAATTGGAAGCACATGCGGTTTCAACCCAATTCCACTCAGGAATTCGGGAGTGGAAATGAAAATATTACCATAAATCGCTCGATCTTTTCAAGAACGTCATAAATAAAATAACTTATTTTTAGGAGGTTTTTTAGGAGAATGTTTTTAAAGTTTAAAAATATTATACAATGTATTAAAAATAAATATCAAGCCACTTATTAAACTTTTTACTGTGCAAAAGATTTTTTTAGGTAAAACCTTGAAAAGGTTTTTTTCGGTTTGAAAAATATTTAGTATTTTTAAAAAAATTATTAAACAATACCTTTACTTCAAAATGCAAAAACAACACTTTCGGCCCTGTAGCGAGTAAATATTAAGTTAAAAATATGCCCCTTTTGCTGGGATATAGTACATTTTCTGGGCATTCTGAAAACATGCACAACTGAAAATTGTCAATTTTTGATTTATGACGTTCTTGAAAGGAGTGAGCGAAACGTCAATTTAGATTTAAGAGTACGTAGTGAAGCAATAGATTAAGGGTTTCTTGATTTGATGGATTTCGATGTTAAAATTTATTCGTTCTTGTTTGAAATTAAATAGATTCTTCAGAAAGCGGCTGTTTTCGATGGAGTTTCCAAGACAATCCAAAATAAATAATTTGATTTACTACCCCTTTTTAAGAGAAATGGACTGCTGGCATTTTCAGTCAACGGCCTCCTCTGATTGTAAGGTAAGTAACATACCTCACAGCAGTATTCACGTTTCAATTTTTTAACCGTATGACCCATAAGGGGATCACAGTGGTATTCATGACTCAGTAGCTGGATATAGCTCTGTAGATTAGGGTGAGCATTAAGTAGAGCGTTACCTGGGAGTGAGGGCGATGACCACACTCAGCACGATGACCAGCCAGTACTCCGGGGTGGCCATGGCGGTCTCCATGACCCAGTAGTTGGAGGGCAGCCCCATGCACTGCACACAGATGGCGCTGTAGATCAGGGAGAAGCCGTAGTAAGCGCCCAGCGATCCCAGCAGTGACAACACATGGAGAATAGTCTAAGGAAAAAAAATACATGCATCCATTTAAAACTGATAGCCAACTCACTATAGTATATATATTTTTTTAAATAATAAAACAATAACTTTATAGATTTTTAGACTAATATCGCTAACAACGAAACCTGGTCACCGGTCAGATAAAATAAGAGGGCAAAAAAACTATATGGACTAACTAATCATCATGCCGCTTCTCCACAGAGGTAGGCAGAGAGAACAGAACCCCACACCAATGTCTTTGGAAACATCCTTCGCCTCTTCCACATCCATGCATTTCCTCATACATACACGCTGATTATTCCAACTCCTGACCTGACCACTTTCAAGTATTTAAAATACTTGATCATGCCATGTTTGCCTCGGTCTTCCGTTGCGTCTATTACTAAATATTATACTTACTTCAGCCTTTTTCTTATGTCCAGTATTGAACAAAGGCCGCTTCTTGGACTTCCACAGTTCTCTGTTGGACGCGACTCTCTTCCAGTGCAAGCTTATCAATTTTTTTAATATAATTGTACCATCTTGTCTGGGCCCTACCCATTACTATGTATATAGATGTGTTTTATTAAATACAATGCATTTCCACCAAGAAATGTCAGTACAAAAGTATGTTTCAAAGTTATTGTTAACACACCTTGGACTGGAAAGGTATTCCTACCCGTTTGGTCGATTGATTCTTAAGAACAGGAAGGGTATTTTTACATTCTCCGCCAGCCTCATTTCAAAGACAGAAAATAAGGAATTATCCAATGTTTTTATATGAATATTACATACCAATCTCTTTGATAAGGTCTTATCTACACATAATTATCAAATCCCATCGCCAGCGGTCCATGGGTGAAAAAAATACCCATCTGAAATGTGTTAAGTAAATATGCAAGCTCATATTTATTTCACTTGTATCTATTACGACAGCATGTGGAGCAAAGGACAAATGAATTTTTGCCCATCGGAATGTGTAACTGTACCTGGATTTTTTATTTGGGGACTGGAAAGGTCAAAACAATTTTTAGCTTATAATTTGACCAGTTAATTTATTTACAAAATTTTTGATCAAATTCGAAACATGGTGTTTGAATTCACTAGAATTTCTAAAAAACTCTTTTAAAATGTTGTAAAAAAAAGGTTAATACAACTTTAGGTACTTTCAGTCTTTAGGTAGGTAAGTCAGTGTTCCGCAAACTTTTTATATTCAAGGTACACCTACCAAATTAAGAAATTTCAGAGGAGCATATTTACCATATTATGGTAACATATTTAACATATTATGTTTAATTCAAAATGAGAGCCTATTTAAATGAGCAGAGGCAATCAAAATTTGGAGCAATTATGTTATTTTCACAAAACTAGACTTTTTTCCACGGCATACCGACTAATCACCACGGTACACGAGTGTGCCACGGCACACACTTTGCGGAACAATGCTCTAAGTGGTAGTTGATGAAAAATGTTATAAAGCTATGGGAATTAAGAAATGTCAGACTGACCCAACTCCTGGTCTCGATGGCGACGTGGCACAGCATGACGACGATGCAGGAGCTGGAGATGATGGCCCCGAAGGAGTACAGGTCCACGGGCCCGCCCCACAGCGCATGCAGCGCCGTGAAGAACAGCGCCACGCTCTGGTACAGCGCGTCGGCCATGGCCAGCCAGTAGGAGCGCGGCCGGTATGTGCTGCCCAGCCGCGACGCCGCGTACAGCCCCGGCCGCTCCAGCAGCAGCGCTTCCGGCGCCACGCGGTCGTACACCCCTGGACACGAGCGGAGACATGAGTCATGCAATACTAGTAGGAGCGCGGCCGGTAAAAAAAATGAACCAATGACTCCATCTGCCCAGAAAACCCAGAAGCCTTTGTCGAGACACCCTACATCCATTAAAAAGTCATTGTTTGGTGTGCCTTATGGGCAGATGGAATCATTGGCCCATAATTTTTTTAAAGATTATACTGGCCAGAATGTTATGGTCAATGAAGAGAACTACAGAACCATGATTACTGACTCCTTCGTACCTCAGTTGAATGGCATTGATGTGACAGAACTGTGGTTTCAACAAGATCGTCCAACATACCACATGGCAGGAGCCACCATCAATTTATTATGGGAAATTTAAATTTGAATACCTCTAAAAAAAAACTATGTGTGTGATAATAATTTATTTAATTAAAAATTTTACCAATGGCAAGAGGTGGTAGAGAAGTGAAGAAGAGATTGTAGAGCATTAGGAACATCTGATCCACCATAACGCAGGCCGACCAGCCGCAGAACAGTTGGAACCAGAATACGAGGAACACAAATGTCTGCAAAAATAAAATAAGAACATGTTTAAAATATTTTTTTCATTTTCTCAGTTTCTCACACAATAGTAAAATATGAAGGGTAACTTACGGCATTTTTGTAGAAAAAGTAGAGTATCATCCTGGCCAAGCGATTATAGCACCAGTGGCCATGGACGAGAAGGAACCTTTCCAGATATTTAAACCTGGAGATGGCAAAGTCCGACGCCATGACGGCTTGCATTCCTTCCATTCCGGATATACCTGAGAAGTAAATTCATTAAGAAATCGAACGATTAGAATACAAAAAGGAATATGTCCATGATACAAAGTGAAAATGGCATCAATAACACTTTACAGGGGAGTTATTCGTAAAGTTGTAAACATTTGACAGCCACCGTGCCATTACGCATCCCTGTTTAACATCTTTAGAGATCTCAAACCTCAATGTAAATGAACCACTTATCTTGATACTTTCCTGCTTTACTACTTACATATTTTCAAAATAATAATAAAAATTTATTATTCTCAATATTATTCATATTTAAAGCATTTACTTTGTGGTGCATGTTTTAACCTCGGCTCGTAACGCATGTCTGTGCTGAAACCTTTAGTGTATGTTGGTTTTCGGGTCGACCAAAAGTCGCATGTCTTAGACATTTTGTGTAGTTTTGAGTGTGTAAATGGTGCTATGGTGGTGAAGGGTGGTATTGTTTGCATGCTGTGGTAGTGATTGTCCTGACGAAGAGACGGGTACATCTCGAAACCGTAACCATAAAAATCTCGGTGAGTGGTTATATACCAATATTGTTAACATTTTTGTAAAAAAATTAATAAGTAAAAATTTATTGTTACCTATGCCAACATCCGCCGTCTGTATCATGGAGACATCGTTGGCACCGTCACCTATCGCTAAAGTAGTTACACCCATTTCTTCTTTCACAACCTGCGGAAATGTTCAAAAGACAATCAATGATTATTGTATTTTATAACATCACAAATAACATAATTATAACTTTATAAAAATTGTCACTTTAGGTGTGAAATTATTATAATACTGAACTCTGGAATGTACTACATAGTGTCAACTGCGGAGTGTAATAAACATACGTAGGACATTGTTTTGACATAACAGGGTTCACACACAATTAAGTTATAATCTTGTTGAATTTTGCAAGGAATGTGGCAACAACATAGCCGCAATAGTTTGAACACCCCCATGGCCTGGCAAGAGGATTCTAGATTTGTCTCTCCTAGTGTAATGTTTGTTTTGTCCACCTCCGTAGTGTAATGGTCAGCACGCTCGGCTACAGCACGATCGGCTACGATTCCCAAGGGGGGTAAAATAAATATAAGTGATTTTTTCACTGTCATATTTATTCAATATTACCCTGGACTGGTACCTGAAGCGGAGGGCTGATCACCTTTCCTTCATGTGTAAACGATAAAGATAACACTGCGTTTATATGACGCAGTGCCTTATGCACCATTGGGGTGCGGATAAGGGTTTTATTATTATTATTATTATTAGAAACCACTAAGAGCTACCTAGTAATACTCATTTATAATACTAATCATCTTCCACCACCTTAGTACATAAAAAATTTCATTTTAAAAGATTTTATTATTTATTATAAAAAACAATGTTGTATTAAAAACACAAAGTGATAAATTAAATAGTTTAACAAAAAAACATTTAATTATTATGTATGCTAAATGTTTAAAAGAAGGTGACGTTTTATTTAAAAAACGCATAAAAATGGAATGGAAATAAAATTGAAAGGAAATTAAGATAAAAAATATGTCAAATGTTTTATTTTTTTTCTCTTTGGTGTACGCCTTGATGCCTTTTTTTAAGAAAGATTAACCTCCTGTGATGTGATTCCCAGCTGTCAATCCATCTCTTTGGTAGTCTGCCTGGAAGTCATCTTCTTAGGGTTGGCCGTGGAATGCAATGTGGGGGAGTCTGGATGGTTCCATTCTCCTCACATGCGCTACTATTGTCTCCTTCGTTGCCTTCTCCACCTAACGAAATCTTCCATCTTGCATATTTCTCTTATCCTTATGTTCCTTATTCTGTCTCAGACTCTTGCTAGATATGCTGCTTAGAGTCTTCATTTCAGACAGTCAAATGTATTTGTTTTTATATGTATGTATTTAAGTTATGTAACTAACTAACTAACCATCACGCCGCTTCTCCGCAGGGTAAGCAGAGAGAATCGAACACCACACCACTCTGTCTTTGCAAACATTCTTTGCCTCTTATGTTATGTATGTAAATAAAAAACAAAGATTCACAAGAGTTGTAATAATGCTTACTAGCAAATTATATTTTTTTACAGAAAAATGATTGTTTCAATTATGAAAATACTGGGTGGTACGCCATATATACTCATATATGCGTACTAGGGATTACTGTAATAACTTTTGAAGTGATACATATGCTGAAATTTTGGGATAAGTATGCGTTTGAGTATAATATTATATGTACCTTAACTATATAAGCCTTTTGTAGTGGCGTCGCTCTACAGCACAGTACTGAAATACACCGCCTCGTCAGTTCGAGGAATGGTCCCGTGAGATTAGATCTCTTGTCCAAAATGAATGTTAGTGTCTTCCCGTCCACCACCAGCGCCCGCCCCTTGCTAGATCTCGACGGTATCGGACTGATGACTATACTGTTTCCATCTTCACTAACACCGATGTTGTCCATACTGTCTAAATAACATCTGAAAGAAAAACGTAACATCAATAAATACATAAAATTACCTGTTTTAGATTTTTTAGCAGAATCGGCATATTTTTAACTTAATATTTACCCGCTACAGGGCAGAAAGTGTTATTTTTGCTTTTTGAAGAAAAGGTATCATTTAATTGTTTTTTTAAATAAACTAAATATTTTTCAAATGGAGAAAAACCTTCAGGTTTTACCTAAAAAGATCTGTTGCACAGTAAAAAGTTCAATAAGTGGCTTGATATTTATTTTTAATACATTGTATTATATTTTTAAACTTTAAAAAAGATGAAAAATCAAGTTTTTTTTATATATGACGCTGTTGAAAGGAGTGAGCGATATGCGAACAACAAATTTTTTATACAGGCGATAAAGCGGTTGCTATTTGCGACTTCGCATTAACAGTGAATAATGAGAATTTTGTGTGACATTGAAAATTTGTTGCCTGTTTCCCAAGAGCTTAAGAAGTCCCCAACAGCAATGATCTGTCAATTACAAACCTCTGTCAAGCAGTGAACTGAAGAATGCAAGACTCTGATTGTACATATTCAATGATTAGTTGAGATGTATTCGTTAGTTGATGTATTGATGAACTTACTTGATGGTAGACTCGGCTTGGGATTTGCTTCTCGCCATAAGTTTCAGCAGTTCCACCTGAGGAGGGAACAGTTTAGCGGAATACGCCACATTGATGGCGGTCTCCGGCTTGTCTCCCGTGAGCACCCACACCACGATACCGGCTTCTATAAGAGCGGCTATGGTTTGCGGAACCCCTTCCTGCAAGCGATCCTCAATCCCGGTAGCTCCCAGTAAGATGAAATTGTTTTCCAATTTGCCGTAACACTCTCTGATTTTTTTCTCTCGGTTATCTACACTCAGCTCTGCGTTCCTGAGCTCTTCCGCCCATTCGTCGTATTCCTCTATCGATATTACTCTCTTGGCGATGACCAGAGTGCGAAGTCCTTGTCTTCCGTAAGCGTCCAGTTGCTGCTGCGTTCTCATGAGCGCCGCTCTCTCGACGGAACCTTCCGGGGATGGGGCCAGAGCATCTAGCAACGTGGAATCCGCTCCTTTACAATAGACTGTCACGTGAGGAGAATTGGGCATCCTTACTACTATGGACATACATTTTCGTGTGGCGTCAAACGATAGGATGTTTAAGATTGGAATAGATATAAATTCGTGATTCATACTAATGATAACTTCACGCGGTGCTCTTTTTTCTAATCTGCACCCGTACGCGCAAGCTGCCTCTACAAGAGCCAACTCGTCCGGGCTTTCGGCTTCGAAGATTGGCTTCGAAACTGGCATAAATTCAGATGTAACGGAAGAATTGAGAGAGCTTTTACCATTTTCCCCGTTTCTATCGCGGTTGAATATTTGCAAAGAAGGAATTTGAAGAAATCTAGGCCTGTCCGGAGGAGAGTGAGGAATGGGAGGCAGAGCGGACTGCGAACGGGGGGAAGGAAGCGCGGAGGGGGGAGGAGACGGCGTAACGGATCGAGATTCCGCAAGTCTGGAATATTTCTCGGTGCTCAGTGGAGTCTGTTTGTTTTTAATCTTGGTGCCGTTGACTATAAATTTAGGCATACGCGTATTAGGGGGAGTTTCCACTATACCGCTGGCATCCATATTATCGTGATGCGGCTTATGACTGACGACTACGGTGTTGCATATAGCTAAAACATGGAGAAATTCTCTAACTCTTAAAGCGTGACTGCCGTCCGCGACATTCTCCGTAGCCAGTTCTTCGACTAACTGGGGATTAGCGGTAATGGGAGTAGCCGGCTCTGAGGAATTGACTGGTGACCCCATCGGATGTTGCGTTCTTTCGGGAGAAGAATGATTATAATCGACTCCGTTGATGGCGCATCTCCTGAACACCATCTTATTCTCCGTCAAGGTCCCCGTCTTGTCACTGAAGATGTACTCTATCTGCCCGAGTTCCTCCGTGATGTTGAGGGCTCGACACTCTATTCTCTTATCGGTAGTCGGATCATACAGATCGACATTGTTGTGTATGTGGTATATTTGCACAATTTTAGTCATCTCTATTGTGACATAGAGAGAAAGCGGTATCATGACCTGGAAACAAAATGAGATAAGAGATTATTTACTTGATTCAGAACATGTCAATTTAAGAAAGATTGTGTAAGACAGATAGATAAAATGTAATGACAAGACAAATACGACGGATTCTTTTTATGAATGGGGGATATGTTCCTTTGATTAGATTATTTTGTTTCAATGTTTGATTTGTTTCAAATTTACATAAAGTCAGCCATCATTTACCTAATTTGGACTATGCAAGATAGAATGACTGCAATACAGGTATTTTTATCGCAAGTAACACTGACCTGGAGTATTATGATGAATGTCCAAAAGCTGAGCAATCCCTCATAGGCGGGTTCCCATGCGTAGGGGATGTAGGGCGGCAGGGGACGCCGAGGAGACTGCGGGAGTCCCAGGGCTGCGCGGGGGCCCTGCTGCGTGGCACTGGGAGGGGCCGGAGCTTGTCTACAATTACGAAATATAATTGTAAAATTCACCAATACACAAACGTTTTTCAGTACGTGGATACGTGCCGCGCTTTGCGTATACGCGCTTGTCGTAGCGTGTTTAGCAGCGCCAGTAGTGCGCAGACCGTCGTACGCGGCGGTCATGTCGCTACGCTAGCTATTGCGGCTACTTCGATTTTTCTTGTTTTCAGATACTTACCAGAGCTAACATTTCAAAATTGTTATATTTCAACTTCAACTATGATCAATAAAAGCAACATTTAGGAATATTCATATTTTTTCCGTTTTTATATCACATTTTCATATGGTGTACAAAATACACATCACCGTTGCACGCGGAAGTTGTTTAGCACCGTAAGGGAAAGGTTAACATATTTAATTTGGCTTGACACTCTTGAAGGGTGTCATCAAATTAAAAGAAGGAAAAATGTTATATTTTGTACTTCATCTTGATGATGATGATTTCTCTTTAACAGTCCAGATGATGGATGATGAAATCCGGTACACCAGAGTAACAGTAACTACTGGCAGTACTAGCCGATAACCTATTGTAAAGCCAACCTGTCGAGCCACAGCTTGCATCCGACCGCCCCAGCACAGCACATCACCAGCAGCATGAGGACGCACCAGATCACATCGGTGTTCATCTGCCTCTCCAGCTTGGAACGCTTGTAGCGAGGCCCGCCATTGTTCAGCATCGCCTTAGTTTCGTGTCCTGAAAAATAATTTATTCACATTATAAAACAATGTAACATGTTCAGTAAACTCCGGATAACAAAAAGAGCAATGGAGTAAAGTATGCTAAACAGGGACCAAAAAACGAATGTTTGGATAAGGGAAAAGACCAAAGTAACAGATGTGACTCAAAGGATCGCGGAACAAAGGTGGAACTGGGCAGGTCATGTGGCACGTATGTCTGAGGATAGATGGACAAAAAGGTGCTTGACGGAGGCCTGGAACAGGATGCAGGAGCGTGTGTAGGCCCCAGACAAGATGGTCTGCTGACAGTAAAAAAGTGGCAGGCCTGCACAGAGTCGCGTTCAACAGAGAACTGTGGAAGTCCAAAAGGGAGGTCTTTACTCAACACTGGACACAAGAAGAAGGCTGAAGTAAGTAAGTAGTAACATGTTCAATAGATTCTTTAAATTAAACATTATAGTCGAGATAAAGGAAAACAATCCTGGGGTTGTAGAGATTTTTCATTCCTGAAAATTATATTACTCATACATTCATACTTGAAAGCGCTTAACAGTACAATATGCAATATCTGTGATATTTCTTCAAATTATCTATTCGTCTTGTATCTCCTTTTCTCAACCAAATAGTGTACAAGGCACTGTATCAAATCGATATGGCGTGAACTTGACTAGGATTATATGAAGGCAGAGTGATTAATCCTTTGTGAGTATAGGACTGTGAGTATAGTTTATTTTTGATTGGATGCGAATGACGTAATTGAGAATACCAGGATCATAACTGCAATATGGGAAAGGATATAAAGGAAGAATAGTAAGTAATAGTAAGTATTATAAGAAAGGAAAAGGAGAATAATAACAATGGCTAGGGCGTACTCATGCAAGAAGTGCAAAAAAGTCTTGTCCGCAAGTCTGGCCGTACATAGTCATCCAAACAAAACTTTCCTCAAAGGAATATGGGCGTACATATACAGCCGCGCTTATAACTAAAACCCGTTGATATTTATTTTAAAAATGGAATTTGTACTATCATCTGTGGTTGTATTTAAACACTAAAACCACACTTATTTTTCGGTTTTAACCACAACATTTTACTTAACATAAAGTTTGTGCGACGTCATCGATCGTAATGACATTGTCAAAGAAAACGCATGAAATAAAACATCAATAATTTTGATATAAAACATGTTTTCTGGTGGAAATATTTTTCTTAGTCAAGAAAATATGTTGCTAATAGCATTGACTAAATAGAAAAAAACATTCCCTAGATACAGTTTGGTCCACAGAAACTCATTCCCGGACAGGTTATTGATGAAAATTTTAATAACTATCATAAGTAGGCCTAATTTATTTTTAAACCCTTATCTGTACCCAATAGTGCATGGGGCACCGCATCATACAAATGCGGTGTTATCCTGATCATTAACACTTGGAGAAATGGTGATCAGCCCTCCGTTTCAGGTACCAGTCCAAAGTGTATATCTCCATTCAGAAGTAGCATTACACACTGACAATAAAAACATTTGTTTTTTACCACTCGAGTATTATATTTATTTTTAAGGACTAGTTTCGGAAGCTACAGATGCTTTCATCTACGGTTAGAATAAAAACTCATTTACAATTTAATCATGTCTTACCACAAAGGGAATGCCGAAACAATAAACAAAATGACAATAGTTACACTGACCTACTAGTTTAGAAGAAAATGATAGGTTTCAGGGTAGGGGCACGGGACATTTACCTGCGTACACCACGATGCCCTCCACGTAGTCGGTGTTCTTGACCCGGCACTCCCGCAGGAGCAGGTTGTCGGAGGAGAGCGGCACGCGGCGGCCCTCCGGGTGCAGCACGGCCCCGTGGAAGCGGTAGATCTTGGTGGAGGGCGCGTCCACCTCCACCACGCTCACAAACTTGCCCGCCGTGAACGACGATTGCTGCAAACATACAATTTATTTTAAAAAATCACGTCTAGGTACCGTCACTCAGTCACCTGACCTGACCTGACCTAACCTAACCCACCCTCACTCAGTGATACTATCTCACAATAGCACCTACTCTCATAAAACGGTACATTCATAAATTTGTGCAATAGTATTTTCACATAAAACTACGTACTTTCACACAATATTACCTATATTTGCACAATAACATCTACTTTTCTATTGATATAATGATATTTACACATAATAGTATGATACTTTCACATAATAGTTCGTACTTTCACATAATAGTATGTATTTTCACATAATAGTACGTACTTTCACGTCATAGTATGTACTTTCGCACAATAGTACCTACATTCACGCAATAGCTCCTATTTTGTCCGAATGTTATTTTCACATAATAGTATGTACTTTCACAGATTAGTTCCTACATTCACACAATAGCACCTACATTCTCACAACAATATTTTCACATAGTAATATGAGTACGTACTTTCACACAATAATACCTTTATTCACACAATACCACTTACTTTCTCACAAAGATTTTCTCCACACAATAACACCTACTTTATAGTATTATAAAAATTAAAAAAAATATTTATATAGTATTATAGTATGATACGTACCAACTCTCACATAATGTGTAGGTACTTTCAAACAAAAATTCCTAATTTTACACAAAAGTACCTACTGTCACACAATAGTACTGATTTTCACGCTGCGCGAGAAGACAACACGTGTGGCTTCTAGCGCAGTTGGTCGCATACTGAATTTCAAATTTTAAAGTACAACCTTAATAAATAAATAAGTAAATTTGATTTATATTTGAAGCACTAACTTTGTGATTTTTCATTTTATAATTTAAATGTTACTATGTTTTAAAATCACTATAAATATTTTATGACTTCATTATAATGTCTACCAGTTTCGAAGCTAACCGCTTCTTCATGGCGTCAACCGTTAGCGGAATAAATATATAAGTAAATATGATTATAATTTATATTTGAAGCACTAACTTCGTGATTTTCCATTTTATAATTAAAATGTAACTTTGTTTTAAAATCACTATAAATATTTTATTGTAACTTAATTATAATGTCTACCAGTTTCGAAGCTAACCGCTTCTTCATGGCGTCAACCGTTAGCGGAATAAATAAATAAGTAAATATGATTATAATTTATATTTGAAGCACTAACTTTGTGATTTTCCATTTTATAATTAAAATGTAACTTTGTTTTAAAATCACTATAAATATTTTATTGTAACTTAATTATAATGTCTACCGGTTTCGAAGCTAACCGCTTCTTTATCAAAACTAAAGAAGCGGTTAGCTTCGAAACCGGTAGACATTATAATAAAATATTTATAGTGATTTTAAAACAAAGTTACATTTTAATCATAAAATAAGTAAATGTTGCAAAAATATGAAAGTGTTTCAATAAATGGCATTGTGTTTTTCATTATGAACTAGGCGTAGATAATTCACTCTTTATTTTATCCAAATTAAAGAGAGAAAAAAAAATTGGATTTAAAAACCGATTCAATGCGAGTTCTTATTTACCATTTTAATCAAACAAGACGACACATAATTTAAATAAGAAATAAATGTAAATGTTTGCGGAAAAATAATTCATAATGTGTGTCGAAGAAACCGACCTTTGTATCGAGGAAAACGAATTATAAATATTTAATGCGGTAGGAAAGTTGACAAACAGGTAAACGGAGAGCTTTCAGTTTAATAAACAAAAATTTTATTAAAATTTATAAACTTCTGTAATCAAACATATATACGCCTCCGCCTCCGTAGTGTAATGGTCAGCACGCTCGGCTACCGTTCTGGAGGTCCCGGGTTCGATTCCCAAGGGGGGTAATATAAATATTAGTAATTTTTTCACTGTCATATTTATTCAATATTACCCTGGACTAGTACCTGAAGCGGAGGGCTGATCACCTTTCCTTCATGTTTAAACGATCAAGATAACACTGCGTTTATATGACGCAGTGCCCTATGCACCATTGGGGTGCGGATAAGGGTTTTATTATTATTAATGAAACAAGTTTGTTTTGGCCGGGTTTTTAAAAAATAAAATGTTTTAAAAAATTATACATATTCATAGAGAAATAACGAAAAGGCAAAATACGAGTAAGAAGAAAACTTCAGATGTAAATGTTTAAGAAAAGTAAAAGTTTATGAATAAAAATTTTAATGATCGTTTGTTCAAAATATTAAATCTAACTAATAAACTAACCATCACGCCGCTTCTCCGCAGGGGTAGGCAGAGAGAACAGAACGCCACACCAATCTGTCGTTGCAGACAATCTTCGCCTCTTCCACATCCACGCATCTCCTCATACATACCCGCCGATTTTCCGACTCCGGACTTTACCATTTTCAAGTATTCGTACTACCTGATCATGCCAAGTTTCACTCGGTCTTCCTCTGCTTCTATTACCAACTACATTATCTCTCTATCTTCATTACATACATCTCTCATTATGTACGTACGCTTACCTTTGTCTAATCGTATTGAAAAGTACTGATTGCAATTACACACATGCACACGCACACATACGCGCGCGCGCACACAAACACACACACACGTACACATAAACAAAACCGACAATATATTAACATTATTCGTCTAAAAATTAAATATCTTATAAGATACCCGAGATGTGTGGGAAATTTAAATATATTATTATTTAAAATATTAAAATTAAATACTGATTTTTAGGGTCTACTAGGTTGTATATATATATTTTTTAACATAGAAATAAAAAATAAAAATTCGTAACAGTTGTTTCGCCTTATTAGGACACTATCAAACTACTGTTTGTGGAGTTCTAGAAATTAAACGCCAAATCAATAAATAAATATATCAACATTAATGTCTAAAAATTAAATAACTAATAAGATATCCGAGGTGTGAGGTAGTGTAAATGTGGAATATTAGAACAGTAAGAAGAGAGGAAGGAATGAGTTGTACGATAAATGGCGGTAAAAGAGAAGAATGTATGGGATAGACATGAAATATGGATAAAGGGACCTCTATCACGATGAAGACGTATGTATTTTCTACGCTTTGCGCATCACAGAAAAAACGCGGTTTAAAAACAAACCGGTAGTTTAACGCTAGCATATCTGTAGATTTAACGGGGGATTGCCGGTTGAACTGAGACAACGGTGGTCTAGATTGGACCGAGTGAATTTTGCCTATTTCCGACGGTATCTGAGAGAAATCGGGTAATTTAAATGTCCGGTCTGGCGGAAGGAAATGTGTCCGGTCGGGTAAACTAATTCAGTCCGAGAAGACGTACATACATTTGGGGTAATAGGGCGATCGAACAATACTGTCGGATCTCGAAAAATTGATATACCCTCCCATTGTATGCAAAATTAAACACTACATATTGCGAAACATTCTCAAATAATAAAAAATGTGCTTTTCCAAACTTCCTCACCTTTATTGTCTATGTTCCTATTAAACCAAGTCCCGCCCCTTAATCCTCTCCCCTCTAGTTATAACCCCACCCACATTTATACATATCTGATTTTTTTCGCTCGTTAGTTTTTGTCAATTCAAACCTTATCCATACCCCAATGGTGCATAGGGCACTGCATCATATATATATATATATATATATATATATATATATATATATATATATATATATATGCAGTGTTATCTTGATCTTTAACTCATGAAGGAAAGGTGATCGGCCCCCCGCTTCAGGTACCAGTCCAGGGTAATATTGAATAAGTATTAGAGTGAAAAAATCATTTATATTTATTTGACCCCCCCTGGGAATCGAACCCGGGACTTTTGGAACGGTAGTCGAGCGTGCTGACTATTACCCTAGTTTTTGTAATCCCCTGTTGATGAAAAGATCTTTACTTTTTGAAACTAGATGTTTGTAATGAAATAATACTCAATAAGTGGTATTAAAAAAGTGTTTAATTAAAAAAAAATCATATTATTTGATAATAATAGGATTATTTGAAGATATAAGTATATGGACAGACTCAAAATGTTTTAAAATAATCAGTAATATTTATTAATCACTTCGAACTAGTACCTGAAGCGCAGGACTCATTCTCGTCCCTTCATGTAATCAGCGATCAAAGCTCTGCTTCCAATGCTCTATGCTTTATGCACCATTTGATGTAGATAAGGGTGAGAAGAAAACCCTGTGACTAATGACTTCTTAAAAATTAGAAAAGTTAGAGTTTCCATAATTTTCCTCAAGTTGCAAGAAAATTCTCGAACAAATGTTTTTTTTTACGATTTTGATATGTTTTTCCCGCGCAGATAAGCATTTCCATCCCCATCGCGTGACTGGCTGTCGGTGAAAGCCGGAGCCGATTTAGTAAAACCCACATTCGATAACTTATTACCGATGTCTGAATAATTCACGTGCGCCTGGAAGGGCCCCCACGTGCAATCAACACGTGGCCAAAAGAAATACGACGCGGTCACGGAAACCACGAGTAGATAAGAAATGAGATTCCTGGTCATTATTCGACAATGATTCCGGAAGAAAATGCGATGAAGACAAGTAAACAAGGGTGTTCGCAAAATATGCGATAGTACAGTAAGAGCGCTTGAGCACTCGGTTTTTTTTTTTTTTAAATAAAAGCGACTACGACAGTTTAGCATGATAGAATTTATGCGCACCGTGATCACGCACCGATTAAGCGTAAAGATAAGAAAGATGGAAAAAAGCACAAGCCAATCGTCCGTTTTATCATGCTAACCGGACTGTCGGACGGTAAAATTCTGTGTAGTGCACAAACGCCCTAAGGGCGCTTGTCCACTACCCGGAATTTTTTTGAGAACTTTCCGCTGGTTAAAATGTAAAAATACAATTTAAACATTTACCCCTTATAACGTTTCCTCCGATAACGCGGTACCTATATCAATGTTATAGGGGAGTTTACTGTAAATCAAATTGATTGACAGTGTTCTTTAAGCAAGTAAGTTCGACTTTCAATGCTAAGCAATATTATGATGTATGCGGACAAAGAGGGAGGTATTGACGTATCATCATATAACACCCACATCTCATCTGATGAACCCGAATACCTTCCCTCAATCAAAAAGAATATACACGAACAAATTCCAACTATCAAATTAGACAAAATCTACGATGCAATACATATTATATAATGCCATACAGTAGGACGGGAGCAGTTTCGTGCAGAGAAAAAAATGCAATCACGAAGGTAAGTGTGCTGACCTATTCCGATATCGTGAAATAAATTAATACATCGAACAATACAAAGTTAAAACACGGCAAAAACAGAAACGCCGTTCGGAATGAGGCGACTGGCCCAGTTCGTGCGGCAGACGATCATAGAGTCGTCAAGCTACAAGGACATCGCTGCAGTGGCGGCACAAAATGAAACCTCGCCCGGAGACGTGCGACCCTGGGTCAATTTTGATAATGGCGCAGCTACGATCCAATCAAACGACACGAATGCAGCAAATAATCGGATAATCCCGAAGCAAAATGCAGAGAACATGCACAAAGAAACTCGAAGAAGTATAAGAGGGATTTTTTCATGAATAACATTTCCTTTTAATTTTCTTAACCTTCCCTTCCCGGTGTTATGTACCTAGTACACATTGCTTCTAATAACCATAATATCTCTAAGGATAAATAAAGGCTAAGATTTTAGGTATTCCTCCATATCATGTTTACGCATTGATTTGAAAAATAATGTCAATAATAATCAGAATGTATCGGGTGCATAAGAGGTATTATAAATATAAACAGCGCGTGAAGAGTGTGCGGGAACCGCGACACTATATTCGCATCTCACTCTTGCATACATGCACTGTGTAAGCGTGAGGAGCTCAAAGCTCAATGTTCTCTAGGTAGTGGTCAGTTGCTCTTCAGCTCACGACAAAAGCGAACCTATGCTTGTTTCGTGAGAGTTGTCAAATTGTTTTAATGTTTTCAGCAAATAAATTTACATTATAATGATTCTCCATTTATAATTAATTAAAGGGATTAGCTATGAATGTCCGTATTTTTTCAATTTAAAATTCAAGTTTTATTTTAACACCGGAAGGAAAAGGTTAACGGAGTTACTGATTTCCTAAATATTGATAAGAAACATGATCAAGTATTTTAAATACAGTAAACCCCCCTAAAACTTTGAGATAGGTACCGCGTTATCGGAAGGAATGTTATAATGGGTTAATGTTTTAAACTGTATTTTTATATTCTAACCAGCAGAAATGTCTGAAATGATTTATTTAAAATTAAAATACAATTTTAAAATATTAATCCCCTCTCCGATATCACGGTACCTATCGCAACGTTATAGGGGGGTTTACTGTAGTACTTGTAAGTGTTCAAGTCAGGAGGAAATAATCAGCGGGTATGTATGAGGAGATGTATTAATGTGGAAGAGGGGAAGATTATTTGCAGACACATTGGTGTGGCGTTATATTCTATCTGCCACCCGTGCGAGATGGTTAGTTATAACCTTACATATAACAGTTTACGTAAACATCAATAAAATAAAAGTTTAGTCATGCGTAAAGTAACGCAAACCTTCGACACTGAATCAACAATCAGAAAATTGAATAAAATAGAGAACGATCATTAAATATTCCACAGATAAGCACGAATATAATTTGTAATTAAAAATCTCGTCGCGTTTATGCGAAGGCGGTAAGTTCCCTTTGAGTTTTTTGACACTTGGGTCTTGAGCGGAGTTTGAAAATGATGTCGAATGCATCGAAACACGTGTCACAATAGATTTTCAGAAATAGTGGTATTTACCAAGTAAAACTTAACTTAAAAAAGTTTTGTATCAAATTGAGGCACATTTAATATTGACATCTCATCCTGATAATCCAGTGTCTGATATAAAAAATCACGCTAATATTGTTCAATGAAAAAAGCTGACCAAATCAGACGAGAGTGACCATTGTTTACCTTGTCTTGTTTCTGGCGCGACTCGACGAGAATGACCATTAATTAGTCTTGTTTCTAACACGACTTGACAAGAGTGACCAATTACCTTGTCTTATTTCTGACGCGACTTGACGGGCGCGACCATTACCTAGTCTTGATTCTAACGCGACTCGGCAAGAGTGACCATTTTACCTTGTCTTATTTCTGACGCGACTTGACGGGCGCGACCATTACCTAGTCTTGTTTCTAACGCGACTCGACGAGAGTGACCATATACCTTGTCTTGTTTCTGACGCGACTCGACGAGAGTGGCCATTTCCTTGTCTTGTTTGTGACGCGACTTGACAAGAGTGAGCATTACCTTGTCCTGAAAGCCGGTGACGACCTGTCGCGGCTTGAGGTTGGACTCGCCGTCCAGGTTGCACGTGTCCAGGTAGCAGAGGCCGGCGGGGTCCGAGGAGCGCAGCAGCACGAGGTCGGCGGGCACCACCTCGTTGTTGGACAGGTGCACGAGGTCGCCCACTCGCACCTCCTTCCACAGCACCTTCTTGTATCGGTCTATCGAGCTGGAACAGACAACAAAATATATATTACTAATGTTGCAAAAACAAGGCAAGTTGTCGCCCAAAAGCGTGACATTTTTGAAGGCTTAATATACTGTGATATATGAAATATACGAGATTGGACGGGGATCAGCAACGTCGGGGCGCTATTAAGAGCTACCCAAGACAAAGACAATGGTGGATATCCTCACCAAAAAGTTACATTTCCAATATTGCACAAAAAATCATTTTAATGCCAATCTGTTCTGTTTACTGTATTCTATCGAAATCTTAATTAAAATTGCGACAAAACGTGACCAATCCTGTGTTAAACCAATATGAAATCATTAAATCGCACCAAAACTTAACAATTTTACAAGCTAGAATTCCTGATTACTTAAAATCATTTATAATGGAAATGTTACGTATTGATGGGGACCTGACATGAAACAAACAGTGCAATAGTATTGAGGCGCAGGACTGATCACCTTGCCTTCATAATAGTATTAAAGTAATTTATATAGCGCAATTTTAACAAAATATCGCCTCAGGTGGTATAAAATCAATAATCGAAATAATACTGTTTCAATACGATATAGTGTCCTATCCACCATTGGGTGCAATTAAAACCTAGAGAGAAAGGCGAATCAATATTAATCTCGGTGCTTTGTGTGAGTATAGCATCTCAACTGATCTAAATAAAGATTAAAAATAGTGTTATTTTAGCGAATAAAAACATCCACGAAACGTCTTAAATGATGTTTTTATTTGATTTAAATCTGGGTTTATTACTCACGTTAATGGTGTTTCGTTTAATCAAAATATTATTTTCGCTCAAATAAACATCGTTTAAAACGACAGATGGTTCCTTCACTGACGGATGGTTTCACTACCGACCGAAGCCTAGATTCTCCATATTTTTCTAGATTTGACATTACGGGTTCTTTACGAAGTCAAATATATAAAGGTTAAGATACTTTATATCGCTCACTCCTTTCAAGAACGTCATAAATAAAATAAAAAAACTCGATTTTTCAGGAGATCGTTTTTAAAGTTTAAAAATATTATACTATGGATTAAAAATAAATATCAAGCCACTTATTCAACTTTTTACTGTGCAACAGATCTTTTTAGGTAAAACCTGAAGGTTTTTTCTCCATTTGCAAAATATTTAGTATATTAAAAAAAAATTAAACAATACCTTTTCTTCAAAATGCAAAAACAACGCTTTCTACCTTGTAGCGAGTAAATATTAACTTAAAAATATGCCACTTTGCTGGGATATAGCACATTTTCTGGGCATTCCGAAGACATGCTCAACTGAAAATTGACGATTTTTGATTAATGACGTTCATGAAAAGAGTGAGCGATATGTTAATATAATGATAATCCAGACTATATTAGATAAAAACAAGGTCATAGGTCAAGAAAATATATCGGCCAGGTGACAGGAAAATATAATAACTTTTGTCGTAAAACATACACACGTTTTACGTTAAAACGCCGGAAATTGAAACCGGAAGTTTATGCATACTAAAAAAATAACCTAATTTGACTTTTTCTATTCGTGAGTGGAAACCACAATTTAAAACCAATTCACGCAAATAAGAGTCATATTACCGGAAAATGTTTTTCACGGATAACATTCGTGATTCCAATAATTATTGTTTACCGTCCGTTCGGAAGCCATTATCGAAATTATTAGATTGATGAAAAATTGTAAATATTTTTTCCGTTCTGGGTAGAACTCGGTGCGTACGTGAATAAAATATAAACTGATTTTTTGGAGAAATATTGATTAGTAGTTGAAAGCATAATATGACAATCGCATGTGATAAAAAAATGTATAGGCCAATAACATACCGTCACGGAATCTAGGAATACTGTACACATGTTTTTAGAAAGAAAAAAACTCTCATAATAAAATTTCAAAAATTATCTAGCTATATTACCCGTTTTACAAATTTTGTACTTAAGATTGTACTCGCAAATATACGATTCGCGACCGGCTGCGCGAGGAGCCAGACGTGTGTCCGCATACAATATATATTTTTTCAGAATATTTTTTATTTCAATATCCATATACTTATTGCAATTTTTTTTTTAATCTTTAAATAACTTTGCGTTGCGGGCTATCGATTATTCTGCCTTAAATACGTCAATATCAGTTTTTACTTCGAAACAGTTTTCGCAAGGCGAAATGCCTGTTACTAAAACAAGTATATTTGTAACTGCGATGAAAAAAGTATATAAAAAAAAATTCGACGCAAAAAATATCTTTAATTTTCTTTCGTGGTTTTTCCTACATTTAAATTAGTAGATCTGTGGTGTCATAATAAAAAATTACTACTATTTTAAGTGGTTTATTTATGTATTTTTACATTTTAATTTCATTTTTACAATCATTTCGATGTACACGCATTACTTTTTATTTAACAATATATTAATATAACATACATTATTTATAAACAAAATCCCACGTATACATAACCTGTGTGTGGACATACAATATAATTCAATATACGCTATGGTTTAGAGCTAATTTTTATCATGAACCAGAAAAATTTATGGAAAAATAAAATAAAGAGTAAAAAGAAAAGGTATGAAATAAGAAATAGTAAAATAAATAAGAAAATAAAATTTAGAGAAATACTTAATTTATATGATCATTCTTTCAAAAAATATAATTCCTTCATTTTTATACCGGACTAATCATCGGACAGGTGTCAATGACCTTCTCATGGAAACCGTAAAGTGTTAAATCCAATAAATTAGCAAACGTGTTGGGAAAACAACTAATATTATTTGAAAGTTGCAATAGTCGCCATTTGTATTTTAGTTTGTTTATTTTGTCGACGTCACATTTTAGCCAAAGGGTGATAATTATATTATTTCGCGAAAGTGGGCGGTCTGTTTGGGCAAATATAACTTGTTTAGTTAGAGCAAATAATCAGAAATAAATCCTCAAACATAACGATACAATTTTCAATTACTTTGCGGAAAACATATAACAGAAAATAAATTAACGCATTCGATCGAACCTTGAACCTTGTTATTCGAAAAATCGCAGCCCTATCGACTGAGCAATTCTGTCGGTGTTATATAGTATGCGACAAATGTATTGCATACTATATAATAAAATAACCAATATACTTTTTTCCACATATATTTTATTTGACCAGTGACCGGGTTTCGTCGTTAACAACATTATCAGACCGGTGGGAGGCTAGACAAAATTCTAATATAAAAAATGTTATATACACAACAGAGCAGGGGTTGAAAAGCACGATTTTCAATAATTTTTCTGTCGATAAATACGAAACCCGTTCACTGGTCGAATAAAATAGAAGGGGAAAAAACTATAAATATACGTTTTGTGTTATTATACGAGTACATAAGATTACTTCTGAAAAATTACCATATTTCAAAATGTGGAAGCGCTAAAAACCATGCCAGAAAACAAAACAATTATTATTTATTTATGTTTTGTATTTAAAAATATTGTAAAAAAAATCACTACGCTTTTCACAACATTTTTAGCTACTGAAGAGTGCAGCTAGTCGACCGATCAGTCAGCTTGAAAATTGACCAACTAGTCGGTAGTCGGCCCAACTGGTGGTCGGAAAATTACTACTTTATAAATATTAACAAAGTTTTTTTAAATATTTTCTACCCCATTCTCCAAATTGTTTGATCTCCCCTATAATTTACGAGGACGTTACAAAGTGGCATCTATCTATTTAAATTTGCCATTAAATTGGCACTTACCACGTTAGAGACAACACGTAATACTTCGTTAATAGATCTGCCCGGCGGGCCTCCGTTCAATCAATATTAGTTTAGCAATATTGGCGAAACCCAAACTCCATCAATAACTCAATAACAGTACCCGGTATCCGCGTCATCACCGCGCATAGTGGCGACTGGAACACCGAGAAACTCAATTGAAAACTTCATAATTGAATTGATAAACATACGCGTCGCTTCTTGGAGTCGGGAAGAGGAAAATTTCGCGATGGAAAAACTGAAACCAATTACTTATTTGAATGCGTACATTGGCAAGCTAATTAATATTATTCATTTTATCTTTCAATATTAATATTATTCATTTTATCTTTCAATATTAATATTATTCATTTTATCTTTCAATGTTAATATTATTCATTTTATCTTTCAATACTAATATTATTCATTTTATCTTTCAATATTAATATTATTCATTTTATCTTTCAATGTTAATATTATTCATTTTATCTTTCAATACTAATATTATTCATTTTATCTTTCAATATTAATATTATTCATTTTATCAGAATCTGGATTATTCACCCTACAGATGAGATGTCAATTTATAGGTGTCTTAACCCTTTCCGGTCCTATGTCGAATGTCATTCGACATTTTTTTCTTCATCAGTTTAGTGTTAAAATACAAGCAAACATTTTTTTTCTCACTCGTATTAAGTGTAAAATATAATAATTTAAGTGTAGTTTTATTTTTAAAAAAACTTGGATGTATTGTTTAACTTTGTAATGTTGTTAATCTATTGTGGACCTAGTGGAATTTTTATTTTTTGTTTATGGACCGGAAAGGGTTAACTCGATATGAAACCTCTATCGTTCCTCTTTATTTGAAAGAAGATGAAAGTCTAAGCATCCCAGCCTGGCATTTGACAGACTTCATATAAAGAGGAACAACAGATGTTTCATATCAATATAAGACACCTTTAAATTATAATATTCTCAATATTATTAATATTTAAAGGTTTATAAAATTAAACAAATTTGTTTTAACCCCTTTTATTATAAGTACACTTTAACCTACCGGTTTCGTCAAGAACCTTGTCATCATCAGGGTTTATGTTCTTAATTCTAAAATATTAAATTATAATACTCTCAATATTATTAATATTTAAAGCTTTATAAAATAAAACAACTTTATTTTAAGCACTTTTTATTGGTACACTTTATCCAACCGGTTTCGACAAGAACCTTGTCATCATCAGGGTTTATGTACTAAATTCTAAAACACTAAATACTCATAGTTAATTACCCTTCCCTTACCAAAAACTTCCACGCACTCCATACACCATATGAAAATACGATTTAGAAAATATGATTTAAAAACTCCTAAATGTTGTTTTTATTGTGCGTTGTGTATTAAAATAATAATAATGCAATATATAAAGCGTTTACTTTGTGGTTAGTCATTTTGACTTATTTATTTTTTTACAAAAATGTTAGTAATATTAGTTTATAACCACTCACCGATCATCGGTGAGTGGTTTTATACTAGTATTACTAACAACGTACCTTTATATTAGTTTTATAGGTTTTATACTAGTATTACTAACAAAGTACCTTTAAATTAAATTAATATTTTTCAACTTTCCATAGTAAGAAAGCAAAATGAAAACTTTGTGTAAATATAACAACGTAGGTACTACGTGACACGCGTGTGAAAGGGATTATCTCTTACGAGAGTGTGGCATAATGTATGGAAGTGAAACATGGTGTTGGCAAAAGAAGTATGAAACTAGACCGAATGCAGTCGAAATGCGAGAGATCGCATTTCGAGCATTCGAAAGGTAAATGATCAACGAGCGCCGTGGCGTAGTCGGGTAGACTAAAAACTAATTTATGAGAAAAATTTAGTTGGAATTGAAGCAGAGGAAGGGCAAGGAAAACTTGGCATGATCAAGCATTTCAAATACGTACTTAAAAGTGGTCAGGTCACATTTAAAACATAGTATGTTTTGGTCCATTCCATTATGACGTACAATCGAAAAAAATACAATTATTACAAAATTTCACAATTTCACATATCCTGCATAATAATTACACATACCCATATATTAAACATACAAATAAAATAAAAGATTTATCATTCGCGCTATCAGTAAAATTTAACTTTTTTTGTGTCAACACGTAAAAGAGGAGTGGGCCAAGGTGAAACAACTAATTGACCTGAACGAAAGCCACCCCACCCCTACATGGCTGCCTTGTCGGATCGTTTAAAAAACGAACAAATCACCACCAACCCTGCCCAAGTCAATGTTGACACAAAAACGTAACTTAATGTGAGCAGTCATCATTAAATACCCGAATACGGTGAATGACAAGCCTTGACCTATGATTCATACAAGATAGCATTTTTTCCTCGTGCATAATTAAGTATAAAATGAACCATTAGTGAATGAAATTTACCACGAAAAGTTCGATGAAATTTAAAATACATTTATCAAACGAAGAGTCGTGTATACAACATTTTGAGTGTGTCCAAATACTTGTTCACAAAATCTGCATTATCTCCAATTACAGGAGTTATATTCATATTATTTTTTGACATCTCATCAAAGATGAAGAAGAATATGGAAGTACGGGTATGTTACACGTGTGTAAGCATGTCACACGTGTATAAAGTGATCATTTAAACAAGCGTATGACGGTCGTCAGCCCCGTAAATGCCCAGACTTCCATATTCTTCTTCATCTTTGATGAGATGTCAAAAAATAGATGCAATAATTTGTTATCTTCTCGTTAGATGGGTGAAATTAATACGCGTCCTTCGGTTTTTCGGGGACATTGTCTAAAAGAGACGAAAAGTTAATGGTCATGGGAGGCGTCGAAGGTTATAAGTAGAAGAAAAGAAAGATCGACTGATTAAAGACTGCCACAAGTTGATTAGTGGTTGGAGCGATGCTGATCGCGGTATGTCGGAAGAGGTGGAAAACAACTAGACAAGATGGAAAACTATAATGAAGGAGAATAAACGTCGGAGCCGGGAATTGTAGAACAACTATGACCAATATTTACGAAGCTAAATGTAGTGGAGTGAAGCGGTGAACGCTGCTTTGCCCTCTTTTTTTCTCTCCCACATAATGCATACTGGAAAGCACTATAGTAAAAGTGTAAGAATCCCTTACCCGTAGCATGACCTTGCATTTATAAGCAGGGTGCAAAAAAGTAAAAGAGAAAAAAAAACTAGACAAAATGTTTCGAGCTGAGAAGGTAGTACAACCCTCAATAATGGAACAACAACGCCAAAGAAGAAAATAAGTGTTATTTACTACACATTATAGAAAAAAAAAAGTCATAAACGTTACATACAACATATTTTATTAGAAAAACCCAGCTGAAATTCAGTGAATTATCGGGCCTCCTCATCAGCGGTCGTATTTTTCTACGCATTACATTTGAACATGTGATGGACATGTGATTTTGGAGTACGATAAAGGTTACGTGGCACTGGAATGCGGCGGAGGGAGGTGGTGGATCATTTATTCATCCCCTACGCGATAGCAAATTCGGGCGGACATGTTCATTGAAAAACCAAACTTGAATAATACATATGACAGTGTAGTGCTGTTTGGCGTGACTAATTTGTTTCCAGCAAGCCATATAACAAAATACTATTTTATGAATGTATGCATATTATATTAACAATATTCAATTTCAAGGATACGTTAAGTAATGATTATAGGTTATAAGGACTTTTACAAAAATCTTTTTAAGGATTGTTTTAAATATAACAATAATAATAATAAACACAACAACATAACAACTCTTTTCGGTTATGACCTATCATAGTATATTCAATTTTTAGCATAGGTATCGTGTGTGTTTGACATTTAAAACAAATCAAAAATTCGTCAAATACTGATCAAGAATCGATTTTTTATAAATATTAATTTTTCTTTTTAATTTATTGGCAAAGCACCCAATTTTGGGTGATACCTGCTATATTAATTATTTGCGCTGATGACAAAACCAACTGTCAAACTGGAGTTTCTTGAACTTTCGAAAGCATGGAGAAAATGTATGAAATTATTAGTAATTTCAAATTTCTGTTTATTGTCGTTGGAAATTACGCTAAGCTTAACGATACTGAACTGCATTTACATTGATTTAAAGCACATAGGATACAGAGCAACAGTAATTTACTAGATAATACTTGTAAATGGATGAGGGTACAATACAGGTGGTAAGATGGGTCTTAACGATTTTTATATTGAATTTTCGTAACAAGGTCAAATATAAACGTGATTTCTGAATACGGACAAAATTACAACTAGTCTGTGCTTTAAGTATTCAAGCTCATTGCTAAAATTCGCCTACTGTAAAACCGACACAGCTCCAAAATCACTAAATTCAGAAAAATAAACTTCAGTGAAGAATTATAGTAATGCTATTAATTTATCGTTTTTACGAGTAATTTTCAGGTTCAACAAATGTTACTTACCTAGTAATTATGCCACAGGGAATCGTGTCTCGTGCCATATTAGTAGAAATTTATATGATGGTTTTATTGTTTTAGTTAGGGTCAGAAAATAAAATAAACATGTGGATATTGCTTATCGTGTTTCGTTTTATCTTCCACTATCTGCCAACACGTAATACGATGTGTCGCTTGAATGTTTTATGCTGCACTGTGTGCATAGCTTCGTTCTCGACACTACACAATTAAAAAATAAATATTCTTCAATTTTTTTCCTCATTTTAATTTAGCAAAACGGAATGTATACAATCAAACAACTACTACATAGTTTTTATTACACTTTACTTCCATTTTATTTGACCAGTGACTGGGTTTTATTGTTACATAGATCTTTCCACTTTATTTGACCAGTGACTGGGTTTTATTGTTACATAGATCTTTCCACTTTATTTGACCAGTGACTGGGTTTTATCATTGCATATATTTTTCCACTTTATTTCCATTTCATTCGGCTAGTGCAGCGGTCGGGAAACTTTTTTAACTATTACCCCAAATATTATTACGTAAGTCGATATTAACCCCTCCCCCCCCATTTGAAAAGACAATAAATGTATGATATTTAAAGTAAAACTTATTTATTGAATTAATTTACACGAAAAAGAACAAAAAAAAGTTACATGAAAATAGTAAGTATGTAATAGACAAACAAAACGAAATTCTCAAATGGATCAAACGAAAATTCTGGTTTTCCGGTTTCCTTTTCAGTTTTTGGAGTAATGATGATGCTTCGTGTTTGATACAATTACTTAAAAATTGGGACTTTTTGATGTTGGAGCAACTTGAATAGTCTCCAGCGGTTAATCGATTTCTGAATTGTTTAAATTAGTAAAAATACTAGCACGTTTATGAAATAGCACTCTAGGGAAAATATTACCCTTATTACCCCAAAATATTCATTTTTACCCGATTTGGGGTAATTTACCCCGGTGGACTAGTGACTGGGATCTATTGTTAACAACATCATCAGACTGGCACCAGTTAGGTTCCACTAAAATTTTTAGTACAAAACTTAAATCTAACTATAGAGGACTATGTCTGCCTCGTTAGTGTAATGGTCAGCTCGCTCGGCTACCGTTCTGGAGGTCCCGGGTTCGATTCTCAGGGGGGGATCAAATAAACAAGTGATTTTTTCACTCTAATATTTATTCAATATTACCCTAGACTGGTACCTGAAGCGGGGAGGGCTGATCACCTTTCCTTCATGTTTTAACGATCAAGATAACACTGCGTTTATATGATGCAGTGCCCTATGCACCATTGGGTGCGGATAAGGATTTGAAGAATAGAGGACACCTAACTGTTGCTAAGCAAAGAAGAAAAAAATCCCAACGATTGGTCCTTAAACACTAGAACTATGATAACATTGTCTTTATATGATATACGATCAACCACATAATGCTAGATCGCATTATCAAATACACCTAGAGAAATTTTTAAAGGTCTATTTGATATCTTTATAACCAAGCAAATGATAAAAAGATTAAAAAGATCCGACCTATAGTAAATGAACTTCTATCAGACGTCTGCAAGCAGACATGCGTACCTAGTTCCTAACTGCAAAGCTAACGACTCGGTCATTAAGTCAGTATTTTGGTTGGTTGTGGATGGATATTAAAATTGATGCGTCCAATATTGCATTTTTTATCTATCGTGGAGTGGAAACTATTCCTGTATACTGTTATATCATTCCAAATTCTGGACCAATCCTCCGACTAATGGACGAAACGGTAAAACTACACTGCACTTGATCATTCTAAATGGGGAAAAATTTTAATCACGAATACAAAATATTTTGTATAACATTTCATTTATTTATTATTTACTAGGTGTACCCGGCCACGTGTTGCTATGGCTCGCTCGAGTTAAATGGAAAAGAAAAGAAAAAGAAAGCACACATTTCTAATACATATACCGTAATTTCACAATGCTTGAAATGAAATCTAAAACATTGAAAATGTTCGCCATGAGCAGTCTTTAGTTTCGCATGTTTTGTTGTTACGTTCAACAGATGGCGATGCCATCACGGTAAAAAATATGTTTAAAAAAAGTGCTAAACACAGGTGTCACCTGTAACTCTTGATCTGATCAAATTTAAGCATTTTAAATTCTTGATCATATAAAAATTTCCTTGGTCTTCAAATACTTCTATTTTCAACTATATTCACGTAATAAATTTCTTTTAACTTTTTTACTCACTCGTTCGATCCACACGTCCAAATCATCTCGACACACTTTTTATTAATTTTATCGATAATGCTTATTTCAGCCTTGCATTCTTTCCTTATTTCACCATTAAAACGTCTATCATCCATCGTTTTGCCGCAAATTCGTCTGAAAGGTCTTCCTCACACCGTTTATAGCTTTTTCAGAATAGATCCATAAATAATTTGTTAAAAAAAATTATACCGTGAGATTTTTTATACTTTTACGTTTACGTTCTTTCATATTTCGCATACAGTTCATCCCAGTTGGTACTTGTAATTTAATTATAGGTAAGGAATAATTTATAAGTCACGGTAGCCGGTGTTGGTAGTACTGTTAATACGGTTTTATGTAATAATTACTTTCACGTTGTAACAAGTAATGGATGGCCCGAAATGCACGAGGTGATTCGCAGTTTCGTTTCGGCATTTTGAATCGTCTAAATTACGAATCGAGTTACACCAAAAACAATCCAGAAAATCAACCGTTAAAGGTAGACAACTGAGCATTTAGTCTGGTCGGGGCTGGAATTACAGTGAAAAAGTAAAGCGTTAACTAGGTAGTGTAGATAAATTTTACCATATTTCTGATCTTTTATGTCTATGTTTTTAAACGAGTCGTCGATCGGTTTTGTGAGAAAGTTAATCATACCGAAAAGAAAATAACATTTGCTTTTTATTTATTAATTTATTTTATTTATATTTAATAAACACCGCACACTTATTGAAATCTATTGTAATACGTGTTTCAAAACATCAAACACCAAACACCATATACGTCATTAATTGATTCGTTCAATTGAAGTCACATTGTGATAATATTTGATTTGTAAATGCCACCATTTCTTAAAATCTACTGACACACGTCTTTCGATGCATTCAATATTATTATCAAACAAATAGAATCAAATAAAAAGTAGTATTGACAAAGTGAAATTGAAATTGAATTGAAAAAAAAACCCGTGACTGGCGTTTAATAATGATGTAAAATGCATCTAAACACGGAGAACAATATACATATTTATAAGTGTGATTTACCAAGCAAAATTTTAATTAAAAAAACATGAATAGATATTATCTCAAAGTGACTGCTTCGTTAAATTAATTAAAATAATAAATATTTAATTATTTTTCATTTTTTTGCCTCTCAAATACAGTTTTTTATTTTGTTTTATTTTGCTATATTGTGAACAATATATTAATTTTTTATCTGAATGGCAAATAACGAGAAGACAAGGTGAAATATCAAACTAACTAACTAAGCAAGAAAGAAACAAACAAACAAAAAAACATTACAAGTACTACCTAAGATACGAGTAGATCCATCTACTAGGGAAATTAATATTATGAGGATTTTTACGTTAAACAAAATAATATTTCGAAAAAATACCTGATTCCAGCTCTACAAATTGGTCGATTACATGCTAAGATATTAACATTTTTCTTTCTCTGTGTTGATTGCGATATTCGTAAAAGAAGACATCAGTTTTTATTTGTATAAATAAATCAAATTAATTGCTCGTTTGTAACACACACGGAGTCGTTACGTACGTATAATGTCGTAAATTTGAGAAAACAAGAATGTGGTAATACAAGACACATCGCATACCAGGGCTGGAATTACAGTGAAATGGCAACGACTTAACTACTTAGTGTAGATAACTTTAACATTATTTCTGGATTTTGGTTCTAAGGACTAAGGCATTTTGAAATGTGCCGTCAATCAATATTGTCAGAAAGTTAATTATACCGAAAAAACAAAAATTAAAAAATATATTTTTTACCAAATTGAAATAAAGTCGAATATATTCGCACTACGAAGTTAAAACGTTGATTTCCGTATGTAATCAATCCCCTGAACTGAAACTAGAGTGGCACTATAGCGCGTTAGCTTAATATTATCTACACTACGTAGTTAAAGCATTTTCTTTCCACTGTATTCGACTACAAAGCAAGTAAAAATCTGTTTTTATTTTTAAGATAAATTGTATGATAATAGTGAGTTTCTGTGTTCAGCTATTCAAACTTTAAACCAAACAATTATTTTTTGCAAATAATTTCATAAGGAAGCAAAATCACATTTCGCCCATTCACAAAATGGTAGTCGTATTGCTTTGCTACTACTTATCTTTATCCGCACCTAATAGTGCATAGGGCTCTGCATCGTATTGAAGCAGTGTTACCTTGATCTTTACTTACATAAAGGAAAAGAGATTACTCTGCGCTTGACCTCCCGTCCCTGGGAATCGAACCCGGGGCCTCCAGGACGGTAGCTAAACGCGCTAACCATTACACTACGGGAGCTTTGCATACACAAACTCGCAAAAAATAAATTGAAAAATTTATTAATGAAAAATAAAACAGCGAAACAACAAATTGATTTGATGTAATTTTATAAGCAATATTTTAAAGGACCAATAAAGACCCAGTAGAAGCCAATTACGAGTGGTCGTCAGAAATTTAGACAAGACAATAAAATATCGAAAAAGTAACATAAAAACTCAATTGATTTAACATTGAACAAGTGGACTCACAAGAGGTGACACGATCAATCAACTATTAACAAAACTATTAATAAAACTGCACTTCAATTCATAATAAAAGAAAATAGAGTTCGTAAAATCCAGAAAACTCTATTCTAAAAAAATATTTATTAATTGATTTGGCATTAACTTTATGGAAAAGGTTGATAATTTTATAAAAATTAACTGTTGATATTATTTTTTGACATCTCATCAAAGATGAGTGGTGATACACACGTGTAACAATCGCCGTGGTGAATGTTACACGTGTGTAAAGTGATCAGTCAAACCAGCCTATGACGGTCGTCAGCCCCGTGAATGCCCAGACTTCCATATTCTTCCTCATCTTTGATGAGATCTCAAAAAATAATGTGAAAAATAACTCCTGTAATTGGAGATAATCCAGATTTGTGAACAAGTATTTGGACACACTCAAAATGTTGTAAATAAACTTTTGTTTTTTTTATGTAAACACTAGTTCAAGAACTTTAGATGTCCTCTAAACGCGTGAAAATACAAACTGGTGCTGTTTGTATTTTCAAATGTTGATGAACATCTGTAGTTCTTGAAACTAGTCGCGTTTGCATTAATAAACTCAAAATGGGTATTACAAGCGTTTTATTTTTCTATGTAAATATTTCAGTTACTACACTAACCTCGATATTCATCTAGTATTTTTTACTTTTTAATTCCAAAAATATTTTTAAAAACAAAAATTCCAATTTAATGAAATATTTTTAATTCCAAAAGTATTCTCAATTCCAAAAATAAAAATAACAATTATTTTTTTAAATATTATTTTTCTCCAAACTGACAAATAAAGACGATTAAATTAGTCAAGGAAGTTATGTAAAATATATCAATGCGGGCTTATATGACATTACACTCTCAAAATATTAATCAAAAATCAATTTAAAAATATATTTTTAAAAAACCAGTAGAATATTAAACAAACACTTTAATTCAATTATATAAAGGGAATAATTATATAAGAGATCAGAACAGTTAAAAGCTGCTTACGACAGGTACACATACTTGACGATAATAGTCGACTTGGGGGGAAAACGAGATAATCCAGACTTTTTTATATAAGCGACGTCTGACAGACTGTATGTGGTACGGGAGACCCTCCTCTATATATGTATTAATATTATTTGTGATATAAAATTATATCCACACACTATTATTTTTTCGTATTAATGTCAAGGATTGGTAGAACATTTAACATTGCATGCATTGCACACGCCTCTGCGTTTTTTTTCAAGCATTTGCAAGTCGATATAATAGTATCTATGTGCTTTTGTATCCTTCGACAAGAATCCTAACACCGAATTAAGGAATTCTTGTGAAGAGGCCATTTTCGATATTAGCATTCGATCATTCTATTCAGAGCACAAATTTGATTGCGTATTGCGTATTTTTAGCTCTTAACGCGTTGTCGGCGGGACACGGCATTAGCCGTTTTTCGCGGACTGTCGGTCAACTGAGGGACACGGCAAATGCCGTTTTTGTCGACTGTCGGTTATCGGCGGGAAACGGCAATATACGGGTTTGTTATCAGCGTGAAATAAAATGCGTTGAAGGGTAATCTGCTACCTGGGTGCTAGGCGATAGTCTGTTGACGTTATTTGAGATGTCTTGTCCAGATTGGCTAGTGTGTCGGTTGTAAAGGCATCCCCAGAAATCTAGAGTTTTTATGCGATCTCAATCTCAAGTTTAGTTTGAGCCATTTCACGTATTGGACTATTTTTCATACCGCTCGCACTGTTTTGTTTACTGTTTGGTATGTTATTATTTGATATATTAGCACTGTATAGGGAATGATACCTCGGAGGGGAAGACTATTTTTTATAGTTTAAAATGCTTCTAAAATTGTGAAATACGGAATACTTAATTAAAAATTATGATTATAATTTATTTTTGATGATCAAATGTCATATATGATTTCTTTGAAAATTTCAATCGAAAATATTATTTGGTTTAGAAATTGTGTCAATTTTAAGAAAGCGATATATTTTTGCGCTAATCGCGAAAAACACCCGCTATAGGCTAGAGTCTATTGTTCGAAGCGCCCGACTACAATGTGTTAATATACTAACAATATGACATGAAAACCGCTACGAGTGTCAGAAATGAAGATCTAATGAGCATATCTGGCAAGAGTCTACGAGATAGGATAAGTACGAATAACACCCGGATAGGAGTAATATGCGAGATCGAAGATGTCGTTGTGGGGAAGACAACGAAGGAGATAATGCACACGTGAGGAAAATCGAACCATCCCGATTCCCCCACATTGCATTTCACGGTCAACCCCAAGGTAGACGATTCCCGGGCAGCCCACCAAAGATATGGATTTACAGCTGGGAATCGACATTTCAGGAGGCTTAACCATTCTTAAAAACAGCCCATAAGGCCTACACCAAAAAAAAGTAAAAGAATACCTGAAAACGTTAGGGTATTAAGAAATAAACATCGAGAAAAGGTAAAATAAAAAATAAAAACTAATTCCGCCCCTGTGACCAAAAAAATAACAATTACCTAACTAGGCACATCTGTAAACAAAACGTGGTTTAATTTTTGAAAACATTTATTTATTCCAAATCTTGGCGTTTTTTGAATGGCAACTAATCCATATCTGTTTCATAAAATTATTAAAATTTATTGTAGGATGGTAGGATATTTGAGGTACTGAAAGGAACAGTCGTTTTCAGAAATTCCCTACTTTCATTTTGCAACAGCTAGCCATGCTTTTAGCTAATATGCCCGATTTTATTGTGGCGCTAAATGGACTTGATTCGACTAGAGCACATTTTCCCTGCTAGATTGAAGTCGTAGATACATAAATTAAGCCAATATAAATTTATTGCCACCATACAAAGATATTAACTCTAACGATTCGAGTGACTTGAAAATGGCAATTGCAAAAGTCATTACTAATATGATCGTGGCAACAGTTATCACTATTGAAAATTATATTATTGATTGTATTGTATTTGAGGCGTTGACAGCCAGACGAACTCACGCGACCGTTTGACTAAATAATCGTGACTTTTTTCTAAAACATAACAAAGACAACGATTAACGTTTTTGGTAAAAATAAGTAAAAAAAAATAAGTACTTTTTGACATCTCACATAGATTAAGAATAATATAGTCTGGGTTATCAGAGGTTACGACTTGTCATAGGCTGGTTATAGATTTGTGAGCAAGAATTTGAATACACCAAAAATTTATTGTAACTGCAGACAGTTGGTAGAATTCCATATTGATTGTTGGGTAATATATCCAAAATAAAACACGGTTTTTGTTGGATTGAATTCTACATTTATTTATGTATATTTTAATACGTGACGCGTTTCGTCTTCTTAGGACATTATCAAACACTCATGTGTTTGATAATGTCCTAAGAAGACGAAACGGGCTATTGATTACTGGGCCTTAATGTACAATAAATTCGGACTGAAAGTGGCGTCTACCATAGAGGATGAAACGTCATACAAAAATATATCACCTTAAAAAACAACGGCCGTAAAAATGTACGCTCATTTTGAATACTACATTTATTGACATTGGATCATATGTTTTCACCCTCAATGGACGAACAGTACGGCACGTGGGCTAGAGAACTAATCACGCGGATTAATATTACTATAAAGGTAAGCAGTAGCGACGAACACTGTAGTCATTGCTAGAAATGTCAACGTATTGTCAGACCACGAGTCAAAACCCACACACGAATTGACGAATACGTCCTCCCTATAAGCAAACAGTAACCAGATTGTTTCAATAACTGACGTAAATTAAAAAAAAAATAATCATGCAGAATGTTACATTTTTACCGATTAACAGAGATTGGTTTGTAATAAATTACATAGCTGAAATATAAAAGCTTGAGGAGTAATTAATTTAATTTTTATGAATTTAAACGATAAATATTTCGTATTATTTTTTGACATCTCATCAAAGATGAAGAATATGGAAGTCTGGGCATTTACGGGGCTGACTACCGTCATAGGCTGGTTTAAGTGATCACTTTACACACGCGTAACATTCACCAATTCTACCCATTATTGACAACTACACTACTCAAATTCTTGGAAGTTCTTTGAAACATTGTTTTTGAATCACTAGAACTTCACTAGAGACATCTATTAGTGAGATGAAAAGAAGCTTTTTATTGAGCAGAAACTCTTTTATTAGTATGTGAGGTCCGAATCCTGGATTACAATCCCACACATGAGAAATGCCAGAAAATATCATTTTCGGGTCGTCAGCCCCGTAAATGCCCAGACTTCCATATTCTTCTTCATCTTTGATGAGATGTCAAAAAAGGATATGAAAATAACTCCTGTAATTGGAGATAATCCAGATTTTGTGAACAAGTATTTGGACACACTCAAAATGTCGTGAATAGATATTTCAATTATTATTTATAAACCGAGTTAAATAAATATGCGGGACATTTTTGTCAAAAGCTATTTATTCGAAAATTTAGCATGAATTGAGAGAATAGCAAGAATAAATGCAGGGAATAGAATAAACGGTTATTTTAACCTAGAGATTGCTTAAATATGCCCATGGAAGACAAACAGGCGGTACCGACACTTATGTACGGAAGCGAAACATGGAACTGGCAAGGAAGGATGAAAGCAGAATGAACGCCGTTAAAATACGTTCCCTCAGACGAATGTGTGCAAAATCACTGTATGACAGAATTAAAAACGAAGACATTAGAAAGAAATGTGAGGCTGAACTAGGGAAAATTGAAAAGATTAATAGGAGTTTGTTAAGGTGATATGGACATGTGGAGCGAATGGATAATAAGAAAATGACTAAGAAAGTATATGTGAGCAACGGGAGAACAGAACGAGGACATCAATCAGAGCCTACAATCTGGTGGTGTCAGAAGTCTGCATAATCGGAGGGTATGTTTAACTAAATGTATGGCTGTGAATGAGGCTAGGAGTGTATGTCAGGAGACGAGAGTGTGGCGTTCATCCTCTCTGCCTACCCCTGCGATGAAACGGCGTAATATTTGTAGTAGTAGTAGTAGATAATGCAAAAATCTGAATACCGTACGATGCCGATAATCCACAACGAAATTCAATTGATTAAATCATTAAAAGTAATATTAAATATCTATCCACGCAATAATTTTATGTACGAATGTGTTTAACTTGACCATTATTGAGGTTAAGGAACTAGATATACACATTATACTGTACATAACCAAGTAGAATGATGTTAATAAAGCAAGTATAGGCGTGCTAGGTGCTAAATTGTATCCTCGGCTCGTGGAAAGAATAATAAAAACCTAATCTAAAACCTGTTGAACACATACGGTATTTAAAAACGTTTTGTATTCAAACCCATTTGCATTGTTAACAGGAATTTCGACCAAATTTCGGAATAGTATTACATTAATTAAATCAGCATGTAATCAATGTGGTATTTCATTAAAATAAATGCAATATTCATAATGGTAAATAATAAAAAAAATAAACAAAGTACTTAAGTAGTTTTATTTTCATATTATTTTTTGACATCTTATCAAAGGTGAAGAAGAATATGGAATTCCGGGCATTTACGGGGCTGACGACCGTCATAGGCTGGTTTAAATGATCACTTTACTCACGTGTAACATTCACCAATTCTACCCATTATTGACAACCACACTACTCAAATTCTCGGAAGTTCTATATATATATATGAACCAATTTAGAAACATTGTTCTTGAATCATTAGAAATTTACTAGAGACATCTATTGGTGAGATGAAAATAAGCTTTTTATTGAGCAGAAACTCTTAAAGTATTATGTGAGGTCCGAATCCTGGATTATATAACATACATAAGAAACGCCAGAAAATATCATTTTCATTTTTATTATTTTAGATTAATATTTTGACCAGTTAATTTATTTACAACATTTTGCGTGTGTACAAATCCAATCTCCAATTATAGGAGTTAGTTTTGTTTTATCGCCTTAGTGATGGGATCGAGCTGGTTAGTCAAAAATAGTATTACATTAAATGGTATTACACAAAATGAACGATGAATTATTAGGAGAGAGTTAAAATAAATTGTGATTTTCAACGTCTTAATAGACAAAGATTTTCTAAAATGTTTTAGCAAAAATTATTCCATTTGTTTTTTCCTCCTTCTGATCAGGTATTCAATTAATGTGTTATTTCATACCTCATTAAAAATTCAAGCATAATAATACAATACATATATAATATTATATCGGGCTCCATAGCTCTCGATAGATTTGATTAACCTTGAAAATATGTTTAGTAAATAAACTGAAAATAGATTGTGCATTGCTTTAGTGATTTCAATCAACGTTGATTACGTACCAGAAGTGCCCACAATTATAGACCAAGAGTGATATTACAAACGCGTTAACTACGTAGTGTAGACAACTTGAACTTTGATTAACTATGAGTATTTTAATTTTTTTGTATTTTAATGTTTTAGAGTTTAATAAACCGTGATGATGACAAGGTTCTTGTCGAAACCGGTTGGTTAAAGTGTACTAATAATAATAAAAAAGTGGTTAAAACAAAGTTGTTTAATTTTATAAAGTTTATAATTATGCCACAAAGTATCTGCGAAAAACATTCAAGAATCTTTAACTTTACTTCAGGGTATTTATTCGTAAAGACTTTGGATTTTTTAACAGATTAACATTAAGTTGATGAAACCGATTTTTTTTCATGGGTATGTATTTATTACTGGATAAAAGTTTTAATTTATCTAAACTACATAGTTAATACGCTTGTAATCGTAGCCCAGAAAGTATGCAACCTTAGAAGAGGTGAAATACACTGAACAGACGCTGGATATTTGAATTTGTAAACATTCAAACGAGAATTATAGATTACTTACAGTAAGCACACACAAAATAAGGATTTTTCTACAAAAAGTAAGTATTATGAGTTATTAAGTAAATAAAAACATGTAGGTAATATATATCAAAGATGGATTGGTTGTCGTCATATAATAGACAAAAGACTTATGACAAAATTTGAGAAAATTAAATTTCTTTATAGTTTTTCTTGTCACACTCTATTATGAAGTGTTTTTAAAAACTAAAAAGTCAGCTTCCAACAAATACGAAATGAAAGAAGAAAATAACTTAAATAAATACGAATTATTAAGTGTTACAAAAAGTGTTAGAAATCATTCAAATACAATCGTATACCTTCAATAATAAATACAGAAGTATACAAAACCAATCAAGCAAAATAGATGTGCTTAATGGATATTCATTACTCTCTCTCGGTTCAACGCCTGTAATATTTCTTCACAATTGAGTTTTTGATGTCAAAACATCAAATATACCAGGAGCTAGAAATACATACTACGAGATGAAATTTAAATACCGATCAACGTTGACTGATCGAATAAAAAAGCCGAATAATGTAACGACTTCTTCAGGATTCGGTGATTAGTTCATTTCTTCATCATCAATCACTCAATGCTAAATCGATTGATTTAAATGATTACCTATAACCATTTTTTGTAGTCTAAGTAAGTGGTAATATAATAACTTTCTGGTGAAGCAATAAAATAATTCTGAATAACACAATCAATCCGGAAACAATGAATACAAGAAATTGACACCGAAGGAACTAAATAAATATGTTATTTTAAAATGTATCATATATCAATATGGCTCGCGTAAATTATTGCATGTTGTGATTTTCGCCATAATTTAACAGGTAAAACAAACGTACCGCCTTCTACTGATAACGTAGATACACATCGTAAGTATCGTATCTACCGCGAAATGAAAAAATTAACAAATATAGACGCTTTTCCGTAGTGATCGGAACAAAGATACAGGGGGACTTGTCATCACATTACAGATTCACAATATATGTACCATATGTATAGTCAGGTATGTAGGTAGGTAATTTATTTTTATTTTGTAAACTCTAAATTTAATTTTGAAAAATTAAAAACTAAAGAAAAATTACAAAAAATTCACAGCATGCAAGCGATTCAAACATATTCTGATTTAAAGGCAAAATAGATAAGGAATCATATTTATATGCGTGTTGTGTCTGTTGATAAGAAAAGCGTGTACAATATAAACAATAATAAAGGAAAGTACACCTTATTCTGTTTTTCATGCGGCATTTTTATATACGATATATCAGATAATGTAATGTGTCAATATATACCAGTAAAACATGAATATTACCAAAAATATACACATATACAATACACTTTACACACAGACACACACACACACACATGTATATATATATATATATATATATATATATATATATATATATATATATATATATATATATATATATATATATATATATATATATATATATATATATATATATATATATATATATATATATATATAAAAAATATATATAAATATATATATAAATATATATATAAATATATATATAAATATATATATATATATATATATATATATATATATATATATATGTGTGTGTGTGTGTGTGTGCGTGCGTGCGTGCGTGCGTGCGTGCGTGCGTGCGTGCGTGCGTGCGTGCGTGCGTGCGTGCGTGCGTGCGTGCGTGCGTGCGTGCGTGCGTGCGTGCGTGCGTGCGTGCGTGCGTGCGTGCGTGCGTGTGTGTGTGTGTGTGTGTGAAACTGAAAACGGTGGCAGATTTTATTCATTATTAAAATGTACTTATCTCAAAATAATATTGCTCGACTTAGTATTATTTTGCAGTTTGCTCGCGATATTTGCAATACTAGTACATATTATATAAAATAAGGCTCTTTCGCACGCTGTTTTATGGATGGTATCTATCGCGCAAAAAGAGAATGTGTACGTTCATATTACAAAACTGTCAACGCGAATACTGACTGTCCTTATACGAAGTTATTGGTTCAATTTTGCTTAGTTATTAAATAATTCTTTAACATGTGACGTGGTTTATATCAATGACGTCATATTAAAGTATCTTATGATATAATAACTAATGCGACTATCAATAAATTGATTGGTTTAACGATTTCCGGATATCCAGTGTCTGTACTTGTGTTTTGACCATTAAAACCCTATTCAAAAATTCAGTGATTTTTTTTACCTTGAAACGAAGAGTATGTTCATATAAAAAATATTTAAGTCGTTCCTCGCCCTTATGTTGTTCAAACTATAATGTTTAAAGTAAAAGAAAATAGCAGTATATCCTATGTGCTTAAAATCACTGTAAACGCAGCAAAAAATCGTTAAACTCAACGGAATTTCCAACGACAGTATGTAGGAACTGTTTATTTTTGTTGTTGTTTTTTTATACTTTAGTTTGAGAATTAGTTTTGTTATTCGCGTAAATTATTGATGTTTAATTTACTTTTATTCTATTCGTTTTAAATATTAAATAACAAATTGAAAAAATATATTATTTTACTCGCTATAAACGTTAAAACACACCGTACCTAAGACAGAAACGATAATAGATCGACGACGAACGAAATAACAGGGTTGCGTATTTTACAGTTTTTTTTAAATTAAAAATAATCCACAACGTCTTTTATGGATTAACTAATATTTAAAAAAAAATACAAATTGAAGAAAATTAATATTATTTTACAAATTTACAAAAAAACGGTGACAAAAAACATCAAACATATAATGAATTTGATTAAAACACTATGGACTTTTGAGTAAATAGTATTTAATACAAAGCATCCTTAAAATATATTCCATATTACATTCGGAAATACCGATATTCATATCGAGTATTCAAAGTAATTTTTATGGATTTTTTTTATTTACAAACTCATTAACATTATATTATTTTATTTTATTTCAATCTTATTGAAAAATCAAGCAATAACGTATACAATCGAAAAGATTTTGAGCGACAGCATTATATTCATTTTCATTGAAAAATAATAGGAACTAAGGCATCAACAAAAGCAATATTATAATATACATATGGCTACCTGTATAATACGATAGTATCGTATGAATGATATTCCACACTAAAACGTTTACACACTTATAATTTTATACCTACATAAGGAATTTCATACGTTCCTTTGTTTTGTAAAATGTCATGAAAACTAAATCGCTTATCGCATTAGGCGCGCCATTTCATAATGTTGCAAGTGTCAAGGCGACAAATCGTTCACCATCCACCATCGTTCACGAATGGTCGATAGGTCGACCCTCCTACGCAACAAACTATATACATACCGGCGCAAACCTCAAATTGTCATTTGTGAGTTTTATGTCTTTCATTATACTTTTAGATATAACTTTTGGAATTATTTTTTTCATAAAAAATTGGACATATTTACAATAAACGAGGGTCATCTTCCGATGACGTCTCATCACATTCACAAATAGAGTTTTGTCTAATTTTAAAACGGAAGAAGCATTCTCTAAATACTGCATGACTCGTGAAAATTTGGGTCAGTGCATAATTCAATTTATGTTTTTTACAATGAAAATTCAGACAGTTTTGTATACTTGGGAAGAAAGAGAAAAAGACGATTTTAATTGGAAACAGAATGTGTGAAAGAAGGTATGCAGTTGACAAAAACTGTTGAGGCAATGGGGCATAAAGCTCAGGTTAAGTGGTATCTTATAAGAAAGAGAAAAAGACGATTTTAATTGGAAACAGAATGTGTGAAAGAAGGTATGCAGTTGACAAAAACTGTTGAGGCAATAGGGCATAAAGCTCAGGTTAAGTGGTGTGATGTGACAAGAATAAGACAAATAAATTAACTTTGCGACAAATCTTTATGGATATAAAAAAATAATGCATTGTTTTGTATCTATTGTGTTGTTTCTAAGGATTAACCTCATTCCCTTATTATTTGACACACATTAACTATTAATTTTTAAATACAACAGAATATGCTATAAATCATTATACATAACAGGTAGGTAGACTTCTTAAAGCAGCTAATAAATATGAAGAAAAACACTTTTGCAATTAATTAAATTTTCTGTTAAACATAAACTTAGTCAACTCCATATAAATGTACCGAACCCAATATGGGGATATCCTTCTTCTGTAAAATTGCATTTTGCGGATTACGATAGTTTACGTGGGAGTGTCGATATATCTATTGACTTCCTTATCACTTCATCGACATTTATGGTTATAATCGTAAAAATACTAATTTATAATAAAGACATTCAATGGCGAAGCTTATATTTATTATACAATAACTTTTATAGTCACTTAGCAATGTTACTAACAACCTAAGTATGAATAATCTAATGATGGATTTTTATGACATACACATTTTTTGTATGGTAAGAGGGGATCAAGATTTTTCCCGGTAAGTAGTAACAAGTCATTATTATAGTATTTAATTTACATTAATGTACACTTATAGTTTATTTATTTATTTACTAAGTAAGCATCATGTCTCTTCCGCAGGGGAAGGCGGAGAGGATAGAACGACACACCACTTTGTCTTCCATATTTTTCGCCACTTCCACATTCAAGCATTTCCCTATACCGTTCGAATTCTGACCTGTCTACTTTCAAGAATTCAAAATACGTATAGTTTTTATAAGTTGATCTTTCCTTCCAACTACATTCGGCTCATATATTTATTTTACTGTTCTTTACTTACTCATTTGTCCGATATGTCCAAACAATAAAGCACACCTTTATTAATATTGTCCATATTGTTAATATCAATTTTGCATTTGTCCCTTATTTTACCATTTTAACATCTATCATATAACGTTTTATCGCAATGTTGAAAAAAAAAAAATATTGTCCGTAGTAATTTTAAGAAACGTGCATTTTTTATGAAACAATACTCTTGTACTAGCAATCATTCATTTATTTTGATGAGGTATATTGTTATTACAATCGTATGTAAGGACGCCACACGCACGTAAAGGTCAATATTTATTTTACTTGGATAGGTTAACGCCAGACACTCAATCGGACATTAAATCAATGTCATTTCGGCTTTAATCAGGTGGGTTGGGACAATGTAAACTGGCTCTAACTGATAATACGGGCTTTTTGTACTATTTACCCCGTCACTTTCTGGGATCATGTCTATCTAGACTGGCACCTTAACCAAGGTAATGCATCACTTATTCTAGTAAAGAAAAAAAATCATAATATTTTGAATGCGTCTAAATTTTTGTTCACTCTTCTGGATTTGGCTTACTCGAAAGAATAATCTGCGGGTATGGATAAAGAGATGAATGAATGTGGTAGAGACGAAGATTGTTTGCAAAGACAGAGTGGTGAGCGTTCTATTCTCTCTGCCTACCCCTGCGGGGAAGCGAAGTGGTGTTATATTAGTTAATTAAAAGAGTTATTTATTTAAAGATTTTTTTATTGAATCTCAACAAAGAAGAATATGGAAATCTGGGCATTAACAGGGCTTACAATCTGTCATTGGCTAGTTTGTGTGATTACTTAATACACATATCGTTCACTCCTTTCAAGAACGTCATAAATAAAAAATTGTTAAATTTCAGTTGTGCATGTTTTCGGAATGCCCAGAAAATGTACTATATCCCAGCAAAAGAGGCATATTTTTAACTTAATATTTCCCCGCTACAGGGCAGAAAATGTTGTTTTTGCATTTTGAAGAAAAGGTATTGTTTAATATTTTTTTTAAATATACTTACTAAATATTTTTCAAATGGAGAAAAAACATTCAGGTTTTACCTAAAATGATCTGTTGCACTGTAAAAATTTAAATAAGTGGCTTTATATTTATTTTTAATACATTGTGTTATATTCTTAAACATTAAAAACGTTTTACTGAAAAATCAAGTTTTTTTATTTATGACGTTCTTGAAAGGAGTGAGCGATATGTAACATTCACTATTCTACCCGTGATTGAAAAAAAACACTACTCGAATTTCTAATAGTTATATTTATGCTTCAATCAATCAGTTTAATGAAAAATTAAAATGATATTTTCAGGCGTCCCTTGGTATATAAAATGATTCGCGAAGAATCTTATATACATTTCACGGTGGTTTTTGTTAATCATCACGATCAAGATAACACTGCGTTTATATGACGCAGTGCCCTATGCACCATTGGGTGCGGATAAGGGTTTTTTTTGTTAGTAAAAACTTAATAATTTCAAGCAGAAATGTCGCCGAAGAAGTAGCATTCAAATCTCTTTAATTGCGATGTAAAGAATTTCGCCGATTTTCGTGGCCACATTACGATATGTTTATACAGTTTCCTTGCAAGTTCTTTGCGTATTTATCCACACCTCATTACCGGCAATAGAACGAGCGGCCTTATTGCCTAATAGCATTTTTATCCAGTCGACCAAAACTCGTATGTGATATCATTACTTTCTTCGCCGTAGTTCCGTACTCCGCACAGAAACAACGGTCATTCTACACTCCCAATACACGCGGGCTGACAAAACTGGCTTCTATAATCAGTAGAAAGGAAATCCAAATAAAATTAATTCATGTAAATTATTTTTTTATTAATTGTTTTTAGTGTGCGTGTGTATACATATATATCTATGTACACTGTACACAATAACAATATTTATGTGTATTTTTACGGGTTTTAATTGATACAAGTTTCACCAAAATCAGTCGTTCAAACAACACATTAAAGACAAACCGGCAAGCATCTCTAAAAAAATTAACAATCAAAGAATAAGCAATTTTTTCTAGGTGTGAGGTCTTGGGCTCGATGTCCGATGTCGGTGATTACAAAAGCTTTATTTTTTAATGCCAGATTGAGTGTGAATGTGATCATCTCGCGTTATTTTATTGTTCTACTATGTTTAGGGTGCATCCAGTGCCTTATGCACCATTGAGTGCGGATGACGGAAATGGCGGACATATGTAAATTATTCCAGTAAATATATTTTTTTAAGGCTCGGATTCGACCATTATAATCCCGTAAATAACAACTTAAGTGATATAATTTTAAGCAATAATTAAACTTATGAGCATATGGAGTCCGCAAACTGCCTCCAGGCTTTTCTGTCGGCTGCCAGCTCCTTTGCATCCTCCTAAGTCAGATCCGCGTCCCGAAGTTCTGACGAGAACTGCCGACGAATTGTCAGCAGTGGTCGTCCTGGGTAGCGCGAACCTAATGCCTTGTAAAAGAGGCTAGCTTAGCTGATATAAATGTTTTTTTTTAATAACATTCACCGGCAATTTTTTTTAAGTAGTGTTATAGAAAGTTAATTAAATTATTAACCTGTTATTTGATTATATTTGTGAATTGGATTATTCAGTCATAGCTAATTTTATGACATCACATAAAACAGAAAACGTTGCCTGATGGTTTAATTGTAGCTTCATGTAAACTAGACCTTTTTGAATATACAATATATCCAGTACGCTACTGATAGTCTGAATCTAAAAAAAACTGGAGTAATACTGCATATCGAATACAACCGATTAAGGGCATAGGCGCTCCGTTAGTTGTTCATCTTCGTCTTCTTGCTTTGTGTCACGCATTGAGTCTTGAGATGGCGTCTTGCAGTCCCAGGAGACCATGTCTGGTACTAGGTGTTCGATCCGTATCAACTGATGTACAAGCTTCCCGTGACTCTTACATTCTTACTAGCATAGACCAAGAAAGAAATTTCCTGGTGTCTAGTAAAAGGTAATGAAATCGGTAGCTATTTGTCTAATAAACGAAGATATGGAAAGCTAATAGAATCTTCTTTTTTTAGTGAAAAGAGAAATATTGGTGCTTTTATTATTTACACAAATATATCAATTTCATAAAATTTCTATCAAATTGTGGTAGAGTGGGTTAGAACCGAGAAACTCTGACTTAAGAATCCGCGACACTAACCACGGGACCACAACCCGACTTTTTACATTTTTTTACCCTCCCCAGAGACCTTTCATGATACTGTAATATATTTAATAATAAATAAATAAAATAAAAATTTTAATGGCTACGTAACTTGTACTCCAGGATTAATTACCAAAATAATGAAAATAAATTTTAATAATTTCTCACTCCAATGTTTATTTTCCATCACTTTGGGCTGGTACCTGAAATGCAAGATTTATCTTCGTGTAATTTTGATCAGGATAACACTGGGTCAATATGGTTTGCCCTTTGACCACACCGTTCGGTGCGGATTAAAAGAGTTGTAGGGAAAGAAGAGTGGTAGGGACGCTAGAATAAGAAGTAATTAGTATGATGTTTTAATTCAATATTTTTAGTCTCCAACGAATCCCACTCCACGCCACTGAGTCATTTTTTTTATGGATAATGATGAATAATTATCACGCAACTCTAACGTATGATGTAGTTTGCAGTTGTGACGCAGTAGAAAGTGTAAGAAAAATTCAAACCGGAAGAAAAAATGATATTCGTAACTGTATCTGAAACGAGTACGTTACATACGTCCATGTACAATACGGTCAAATTAATCAAGCGTCGAACCAAAAACTGTTTTTATTTTTAAATATAACATTTTAAAATGATTTTCATACAAACTTAGCTCAGAGTCAAAATCATTCCGAGGCATTATAGAAAAGCGCTCGAAAATATGCACATTTTAATATACTATATATAATAAATTGCAATTCCTGTTAAGAATCCTAAATGAATATTTTAGATTTGGAAAAAATAAAAAATGAATATTTAAGTGACCCAACAAAATATCTGTATAATTTGTTTAAAATTAATCACGATAAGTGACGTACTAAATTAATTACATATAATGAGTGATATTCGAGTCATCTAAGCGTATGTTTAGACTATGATTTTCTCTATGTAATTTAATATTATATACATACATATAAATTAAAAACGGATAAAATCTTACACACCTTAGTGACGTAACACACCATTAGTAAACTTTTGTTTCAAGGTCATGTTAAATTACCCGTTTCATGAATCGAATCATGACTTTTTCGTGAAAGTTAATCACGTTAAATATATACTTCCCTGTATATTTGTAGCATTGCTACACGAAAAAATATTACAATGAATCAAAATTACATCCCAAAAATCGAAAATAATACTATATTGCTATAAACTTTGTGTTTTATTACATATTGACAAAAAATATTCTTATCAAACCTTAGCAAATCGAATTTGTTGATACAAAAAAAACATATTTATATATCTGATTTTAGGTGTTCAGTTACTACTGCGAAATCTGTTATAGTAGAACCTAGACTGACCATGAACGAAGCCAATCAATTATCACAAAGATTGTAACCCACGAAGAAGTATCTAGTACGAAAGCAATACACCCGGAGAAAAACCTGCGATAAAGATCCAGCCATCGACGCTTTGGCCACTGCTCTATGTTTGTAGCCCTTTGTACGTTAGTGAATCGTGGTGCAAGTTCACATAGGCACAAGAGATATAAAAATGAAATGGTAAATACAGGGCCCTCGTGAGGTTACGCCGACACTGTAGCGCGAGGTATGCAAACATACTGAAGCAAATTCAGCACACATACTACACTGAGAGGTTTCCAGGAAAGACCGATGTAGGGGTCCAATCTTATCGAATAACTGCTTGTGGAGTACAGATTGGGGCTGGACATGTGGCAGCACTGGAACGCAGTGTTACTATTGCCAGTGACTTGATCATCTCGCATGCTCTTTATAATATTTATTAATGCTTACTCAAACAACCATAGACACTGCCGCCAACTCAAACATGAAGCGACGTGAGAATCATATGATATATGTATGAGTTCCAAAAGCTTAAGTAGTGTGATTGTCAATCATGAGTAGAATGGTGAATATTACACGTATATACGTGAATATTACACGGTTGTAAGCCCTGTAAGATTTCCATATTCTTCATCATCTATGTTGAGATGTAAAAATATATATATATAAAATTAAATTATTAATGTATTCAAAAGGTAAGCAAAATGTGTTTCATGAATTTGTTGGGCGAAATATATAATATAGATTTTAAGAATTAGTATTTACTAGTAAAACATAAATTAAAAATAAAATTTATTTCGGAATGAATAATACGATTTTCTTTTGAAAAATGTCCAACCCAAACAAAATGTTAAGATAATCTGGCTTCCAATTTAGAGTTTCCATAATAAAAATACGTATTTATATTACAAAACGGAAGAATACAAAAAATGGGAATTTTAAGCGTGATTTACATAAACGGAAATCTCTTTTTCTTCAAGACGTGGAGCGTGCAATAAAATGTTAAGGGCTCTAAGGTTAAAGGTTAAGCGTTAGTCTAGTGGACTGTAAGTATGCTGGTGGGTCGACAACTCTATTAAGGACACCTAACACCGCCTCCACCCGATTAAGATACCAAGGGTGATAGGAATTTAATTTTTTTAAAACATCAAGCACGGAAGTGTCCGTGTCCTTACGTTTAAATAAAGCTTTAAAATAATTAAATAGAGTACTTTTTACCGTTATTTCAATGAGTGGTTGTAGAGTGCAATACTTATAAGTTTGTGACACACATTAAAAATATTGTGAATAAATTAACTTGAAAAAATAAAAATAAAAATTGCTAACTTACTAATTTCAATAACAGATGTCACCTTCCCCGAAAAATACTACTTGCATTGTCAATTGAACCACATATGTTTACAACTATTCGAAATTTAAGTTATGCGATTGTCAATCATGGGTATTACAAAGTTTAAAATGATCGATAACCGGCGGGTATCTATGCAAAGATCCAGTGCAGTGTCCTATGCACTACTCAAGTGGAAATATTAGTATTAAGTAAAAAGAATAATTTTGAATAGATTGAATAATATGTTTGACTAATATTTATATACAACTATACGTTTTAAAATTCAGTGAAACAAGTTGTAAAAATTATTTCCTTTAACTATGTACAGTATCTACTCAATGAATTAGGGCCACGCAGAATTTCGCGCAATTTCTCAATTCAAACAGGAATAACTCAGAGAAAACCTTGAATAAAACAACATTGAATTTTATTTACACAAGAACACTTTATTACGCTTAAATTATGCATATATTTTCATATAAATATAGTTAGTATTTATTATTTCCACCTTTGGCAGAAATAACTGCCTCAATTCTTTTTGGCATACTTAAAATGCACTGTTTTATCGTGTTTTTTATTTCTTCGTCTTCTGACCTAATTTTTTGAATTTTTTTTTTAGACAGTCTACTGTCGGATTTGGGAATGAGTATACCTTATTTTTTAACATGCTCCATACGTTTTCTATAGGATTAAGGTCCGGAGAATTTCCAGGCCAGGGGAGCAAAGGCAGATTTTTGTTAGACAAAATTTTTATTATTGATTTAGCCCGGTGGCAAGGTGCCCCATCCTGCATGAAGGTGTATGGACCTTCTGTTGGGTCGAGTGTATGGTAGAAGGGCAATAAAATTCGTTCGAGGACCTGCTTATAGGAATTTTGGTTCATTGTTCCTTCCACGAAAAACAACGGCCCAGGTAAATTGTTAATAATACATGACCATATCATTGTTGCAGGGGGGTGTTTGATAACTTTAACCACACAGGCCTCATTGTAACGTTCCATTGGTGTTCTCCTGACGAATCGACGGCTCTCTGTCACGGCTTCTAACCGGCACTCATCACTAAAGATGACCTGAAAAATAATGAAAATTTAAGTTTAATTCAAATATATAAGTTTATTGACTAAAATGATATGTTGAAAATTCAATTTAAATAAATACCTTTTTCCAATCATCTACCGAGTAATTTCGATGTAGCCTGGCCCATTTTAATCGATCCGCTTTCATTCGTGGTGTCAATTTTGGTACTTTTACAGGGCGCCTGCATTTCAGATTTACTTCGTAAAGACGTCGCCTCAGTGTTGATACCGATATATTTATACCCTCTTCTTCCAATTTTATTTTTAATGTTTTTGCTGATGCACTTCGGTTTTCTAAGGCACTTTGAACGATTTTTTGATCAGTCCTCGGTGTTGTTTTTCTAATCTTACGACAGTTCTTTCGCTGATTGCTGGTGGCGGGTGACTGATTTTTTATTGATTTTGAAATTTTGTCCACTGTTTGACGAGAAACGTTTTCTTTTTTTGAAATTTCTCTATTAGATAGTATTCCTAATTTCAGTAGCACTATAACACTAGACTTTTTTTCCTCAGAAATGTCTTTACTTTTTCCCATTTTGTCCTTTTCAAAAAAAACACTTGTGTTTACAAAAAAAAATTATACTTTATGAACTAAAATTAAAAATTAAGTTTTTTTCACAAGACACGATAACTATATAACCTCTCTGAACAAAACAACAATCAGAACTCAAGAAACTTCACTAATAAATGAGATAGGGCTTTTTTTTGAACTTTCAACTATCTGTCTACCTGTGCTAATTAGGGACCTTTCTCAGAAAAAGGGTTTAAAATTTTGTAAACGCTTAAATAATCCAGGTATATTTTACATATTATTGAAGGTAATATACATGATATTAGATGTCAATAAAAAACTTAAAGTATTTATGTAAAATAAATGTAATAATCCAAAAGATTTCAGAGTATTCAAAAAAATAATGGGTGGCCCTAATTCATTGAGTAGATACTGTATAATTAAAATTTAAGATGAAATTTCAAGATAGGTTAGCTATAGCTAAATAAATAATAATTCTACGACATTTCATTTACAGTTACACCAACAAAAAAAATCACTAATATAAAACTCATTCGTGTTTTCGAGTCGTTATTTTCCGAATCGAGATCCGTTTAAGGAGTGAGTTGACAACCCCCTTATTCCGTCAAATGTAATGAATATAGGGGTAAGTATCGCATTTAGGTCAATTCCAGATACGATCTCAACCGCCACATTAGGGAATGCCAAATCAACGAAACGGGCACAAATATAAACCATCGAAGTTCAACTAAAGAATCTGTTACGAGTATTCGGCGATCGATAAAAATGTCGTTACGTCAAAACAACAAAATGATTTCCTCTCGTAATAGAGCTCGCAGAAGCAGGGAAATGTAGAGCACTAATTGACATCCGGGTCAAGTGTTATAGGAGACTGGAACCACAGAAGAAGTTATTTGACGTTTTCAGATATTTCTTTACTTTGATAGTTTCAGATTTTGAGAGAAATTGATTAGGAAATAATAGTCATATTTGAATATATTATTCACCAAGAAAAGCCTTTTTATTCATCATAGGCGGTATCTACCGAAAACAGAAAGTAAATCTCAAAATACCACTATGACTTTCACTGCATCTTGTGTTGATATATAAAATAGTGGTTCATATTTATTTTGTTTTGAGGGAATTTGCAAATCAGTTATAATTAATGTATTATTAGATTAAAACCAATATTTTAAGCTTTTCCACTTTATTTTTATTTGACCAGCGACCGGGTTTCGTCGTTACCGACATCATCAGACTGGATCAGGTTACCGACATCATCACCCGGTCTGGTGATGTCGGTAACGACGAAACCCGGTCGCTGGTCAAATAAAAATAAAGTGGAAAAGCTAAAAATATTGGTTTTAATCTAATAATATATTAAAATGCAATTCCATCACGAAGTGTCAGTGGATAATATAAATCAGTTATAATTAGGCTATAAACATATGAATAAAAGTGGATCGTTATAAGTAATTGTTCTGTTCCAGCTATAAAATTCCACATTTGGAAGAACAACTGACAGAGAAATGGATGGAACGAAAGGAAGAAAGATGAAAGGCAAGTCAAAGATAAATTATAAAAAAGGTGACATACGACGATATCAAATGAAATATACTGTAAGAAATCGTAAAAAATTCACACGAATATTTACTAAATTTCTGAAATAAATCGTCAACACTTGTGGAATATTGTATTCATATTTTGTTGTTCTACATACCTCTTAACCGTGAGCGGTATCTACCCAGAAATGTATAGTTTTTATAGTGGAAATTATGTTTATTGTTTACAACATGTAATTTCGCATATTCACCGTAATTTGTAGTAAAAAAACAGCGTTTATGTGGGCCTTATCTAAGCTAGACTTATAATAGTATATAATCTGATTCCCTGTAATCCGTTTGTTTTCTGTTTATTGATCTCTTTACAGCTCAAGATATTAACGGTGACAAATCGCAAATATAATGTAAAATAGAAAAGTGATAAGAGGTTTTAAAATATGATTAAGTAGAATAAAAAGGGAATTCTTTGATAGAAACGGTAGTATTTATGTATTATCCAAATAAAGATTCTCAACGCTCATTGTGAAATGTAATAAAATATTTAAGTTTTATTTTTATGAAATAAAATCTCGTTCGCGGTAATGATATTATATTTTCCAATATATATTAACGCTTTATCTGTTTTTTTTCTTCACTAAGTTATTAAATAGGATCGCAAACTTAACTGAAGAGTTTTATAAAACCCACTTTCCATATAACAAATCAATATCGGACCTTTGCTTTTCCATGAAATTCACAACTCACTGTCTAACCGTTCCATATTGATTCATTTTAGGAGAAAAAATGCACATTGACACATTTAGAGCTCATCGTCTACTGTTCCATATTGATTCATTTGAGGGGGAAATTTTGCACATTCAGAACTCATCGTCTACTGTTCCATATTGATTCATTTGAGGGGGAAATTTTGCACATTCAGAACTCATCGTCTACTGTTCTATATTGATTCATTTAAGGGGTAAATTTTGCACATTCAGAACTCATCGTCTATTGTTCCATATTGATGCATTTGAGGGGGAAATTTTGCACATTCAGAACTCATCGTCTACTGTTCCATATTGATTCATTTAAGGGGTAAATTTTGCACATTCAGAACTCATCGTCTACTGTTTCATATTGATTCATTTGAGGGGTAAATTTCGCTGTCCCAGACACATTCAGAACTCATCGTCTATTGTTCCATATTGATTTCTTTGAGCAGTAAATTTTGCCACACTAGAAAAAGATATTGTGGTATTCTAGCTTTCAAACGTTCGAATATCCTTCCTTCCTTAGATTCTAAAACACTTAGTTTTCATAAATTCTTCCATTATTCAATATTCAAGTTAAATTTTAATACGTTTATCGCGTATTGTAGTGTTTCACAAATTTGACAATAACCAATATATCATACAACGAAAGACAAATTATATCTACCGTGACATATTATGTAGCAGTGACGTGACGCAATGTTTTATTAGGGATAATACTATCAGGTGTAGATCACCAAAAGGGCAACGAAATAACCTCGCTACGTCATATATGCTAATACGTGTGGGTCGGCGCCATACATGTCTAACCCACAAATAAGCCTAGCGATAATTTTTGCAAAAGTATTTAGGCGATTTGTGATATAAATATGCCTAGGGTGTATTTATTAGAATTTTTCAGCACTAACCTATGAGCTCCTATTTCTAATTATAACTTACAAAAAAGATAGTCAAATTTAAAAAAATAGGCGCCTTACTTCAATATCAATCTTTTTTTTACTCAGGAATCATTGTATGACAATTTCATAACAAAAGATATTGAGTTATTTTTTCATTATTAAATATCGCTGAATATTAGAACATTAAATTTTTTTGTTGGATGGTATGATGCACATAATTAAAATTAGCGTAAAGAACAAAAAATGTATATGAGTAATTTTTTGCCCGGTCACCGCATCTTCAAGCATAAAAGAGACTATTTTTTAGTTAAAGAAGAAAAACTAAATTCATGTTAACATGATTTTTTTTATAATTAGTCTTAGATTACAAGTTGTCGACTTAAATATATCACGCGGAAGTACGAGGACAGATTCATCACCTCGATACAAAGTCAAGTTAATAGCTCCTAGCCTAGAACTAGGCCATTGTCATAACGTCGACTCAATATGCACAAATCAGTGCACCGACTGACGTTCATATGCATTTTTATTGCAAAGAATGTCGTCTTGGCTCTGTAATCCAATAAAACATGGAAATTCAATTCTAATCTCAATATTATCCGCTATCCTGAGCCCTGTTGTCCTGAGACAATACGGACAAGCAACCATTCGATCAGCAATCGGCTATCGGCAGATTATCGGAGCTCAGACGCTGTCCCGATACAAGATTTGGTGATAGGGAATTTGCCGATGCAGATCCCGCGTCGTGGAACAACTAACCCCGGAATCTGAGATCCATCCAGAATTATCCCGACTTTGGATCTCAACTCAAGACCCACCTTTGTCGGGTCTCTTATCTATAGTAACCAGATTAAATCTAAATTTTCACTTTCACTTTACCCGTAGATATTGATTAAATTGCGTAACTAATGTATATATTTATACATAAATATCAAATTGTAAAAATGTAAAGCTGTTAAAACTAAAAATACATATATTTTAGCGCCATTGAGATACTTTTTTACAAAAAACGGTGCTGTATAAATATTTTTCAAAAACTGTCAGATGCAAGAAGATGGTGAGTATGGTCCATTTATCAAAATTAAGAAGAAAAATTCTGTGGTGTGTATTATAATAGGTCGTGAATGTACTCCTAAGAGCAAGCTCAGAAAGACAGTTGCTGACTGATATCAAAGTCTGGAATGTGTCCTATCTGAGGCATGTGCTTAGAGAAGAGAAGTACAAGCTATTGCACCTAATCATAAAACAAAACAGAAGGTGGACGAGGTGCGGGCAGAAAACAGATCTCCTGGCTCCGGAATATACGAGATTGGACAGGGATCAGAACCATGCAGGCGCTGTTTAAAGCTGCCCAAGATAAGGACAATTACTCTCAAGTGACAGTCGACGAAGTACTTGACATGACGCACAGAAGAAGCTAACTTTTTCAATACTGAGTGAATATTTTAGCGCGCACTATATGGACTTATCCGACATACGCAATAGTGCGAGAGGTAAGTCGTCAGTTGCCAGTAAAGGCCACCGCTATGAGGAAAGCAGCGAGATCCTTGAGGCTGGATGACGTATTCACCATCATGTGTGACCACCTTGCGTCACCGACGACCACTCGCGAGAAAATGATCAAATACAGTCAAAATACCTAATACTTTTCGGTATTTCTCTCTTATGTCGTAATTCGTGATTCATGATTCATTATTTATATAAACTGTAACGAAAGAATTCACTGCGTTAAGGTGGAGACTGATCGGAGCATTTCGTCGTAACATAACGTCGTAACATCGCTCGCGGCGAGCATCAGCGAGCATCCGAAACTATGGATGGAGCGTTCGGCTCGCTGTATTGACTGCCTGAATGCTCGCATCGTAACGTGTTACGTTATGACGAAATGCTCCGGTCAGTCTCCACCTTTAGACTTACACAGTCCATCTCTCAAACACAAGAGATATGTATCTTTTTTGGAGAGGCACAGCGGAACTAGTTTAAGGTATTTTATAAGTAGAAATGTCTAGTTAGTAAATTGAATTGTAAAAAAATGTAACAATATTCAACGAATAAAAACATGTAATAATTTTTTTACGAAACATAGTACTGCAAATAATTACATTTTTTTCTTTTTCAAATATTCATTTTATATCGTACTGCTTTATTTTATTTTAAAATGCGCGCGACAAGCTAACATTAAAGTATTATTGGAAAAAATGAAAAATCATCCATTACATGACAAATATTTATTTTACAATGTAGATGATTATATCATGGAAAAGGGCTCACAGTTTGCTTTCAAATGTGACACACTGTTCTGTCACCGGTATAATATTGACACAAGTGTGTAAATACTGTAAACGAGAGTACCTACTTACGCCCATAATGTCAACAGAAGCTCGCCATGTGCATTATGTAAGTACGCCGACCTTGACAGAGAACTAATTAAAACGGACATAGACAATGCCTTAGCTGACAATATTGTCAATTTTTCTTTTTCGTCTCGCGTCAGATTTATTTCTCCCGCGGAAACAAATCACATGTAGGGTATATTTAAAATCTAAGCATATTAAATTAATACCAAAAATAAACGTCGCAAAGTGTAAAGAATCATTTTTTCATTCGATATTCTCTTTGAAATATAAAACAAGAAAATTAACTGCATTGTTCAACTTTGCGTGTTGAAGAATGCAACTAATATAATTGGCGAACAATGAATATGATTTTCGGGAAATTAAATTGTTATTGCACCTGAAACCGCAGTATTATTACAGAACCATTAATTTGTATCGTTTTCCTGAAACCACAAGGTTAAATCAATTAAATTAATGTTTTCTTATTCATTTTTTATTCAATGCTATGTATTATAGTTTTCCGATATTTTATACGTTTTAAACATTTGAAATGGGGAATTAAGCGAACGATTTCGACAAAATGGATAATTAAAATTCTAATTACTTTTTTTTTAATAAGTAAAATCCTTCCGCGAACAGAAAGTTACTGACAAATCGCATCCTTGTTCACAACTTGTATGCTGCGAAAAAATCCTTTGAAAACCCGTACTTTTTCCATCAAAATATCGTTTTTAAATAGGTTACAAAAAAGGAATTTTAAAAATCAACAATATTTTTACTGTTGTCTGATCAAAATTAGTTGAATATCCAAATGCACGGATTTTAAAGTACTGGACAAAATACAAAGTCAGTATTTTATTGCTTGCATACCAAATTTCTCAGAAACTGAGCGACTATGCTAAATTTCACAGGAAAATATTATCATTAAAAACATACATTTAGGGCGTTTGTGCACTACACGGAATTTTACCGTCCGGCACTTCAGTTAGCGTGATAAAACGATGATTGGCTTGGATTGGCTCGTGCAAAAGCGATCCGAAGAAAGATGGACAAAAGTCCATCTTTCTTCGGATTGCGTAAATTCGATCACGATAAACCGCCGTAGTCGCTTTTATTTTACAAAACCGGACTGCTGGACGGTAAAATTCCGTGAAGTGCACAAGCGGCTTTACCGATGGCAAAGCGATTTCGTAAAATTTGTACATTACCCATTTACTATTTGTTATCTCTAATGAAAAAGGCCGCGTAATGGGCCTGTATCAATAGGCTGAATTCTGTAAATCACGTCACATTGGAGACAGTGAGGCGCATTATGTTTGCTACTACGTTTGGTCCTTGAATCTGGGTTTGACCTTGGGAGCGACTGCTGGTAGAGGAAGTACAAATAATAAAGCCGCTTTATCAGGGTCAAGACACGCCGCCCAGAACCGCGCGGTGCGAGTCACAGACTGTGTCGCGAAAAGCGATTTCACTGACCATTGCAAATGTAATGTAGCAATAAAGGACTCAGACTGAATGGAAAGTTTGCCTTTATATTTTAAAATAAAATAAAAAGACAGGAAAATTTAAAATGAGTTTGAAGAAGAATCTAGTTACACAAAGTAGACACATAGTAAAACTGTTTTAAACCGCATTATGGGAGATGATTTAATATAATAGAAACAGAAAAATAATTGGGAAAGCGGTGATATATAAGAAAAAGATTCTTATAAAAATACATATAACTGTATGACTAAATTAAGCCTAGAATGTACAAGATTAAAGAAAACACAGTGAATTTCGACAATGATAATAGTTTATATAATTTATAATGAGGTTTTATAATACTAAGCGATCATATCTCTTTAATTTGAATATTTAGTAGCCTAGTAAATTTACATACGATTTCGTGACATAAGAAATTTAATATAATAATACTGACTGATAACAATTCGTTAAAAAAAAATTCCTGATTAATGAAGTGGTGGGTTTAAACCATGGTTTTTAAATGCCCTATATGGCAAAACAGTTCCCTTTCAAATAATAATCAGTTGAGTAAAAAAATTAACCTTATTTAATTTATTAAAAGTAACATGACAGGTTCCAATACAATAAAAACGGAAATTATGAAATATGGATATGGTATTAAACTGATGATTTTTCGTGTACCCAAAAATAGTTGAAAAGGAAATAAAATCAACGCGAAAACAAGTCGCAGTGGTGACACGGCGCTATTTGAAGGATATTATTGTGTATTTAAATTGAAGGAAATCAGTGAGAGACGAGAAGGGTTACTGGGGGTCAATTAGATGTCCGCCGAACCGACGGACGCAAACCACATATGAATTGTGGGGAATATAAAACCATTTCCCTACTCCACTTGACTCTAGTCATTACGTCTAGTGTCTGCTCTTGTCTTGAGATAGGTAACGCTAATATATCATACTTATATATATATATATATATATATATATATATATATATATATATATATATATATATATATATATATATATATATATATATATATATATATATATATATACATACATTTATATGAAAATAAAATACCTACAGATTTTATTAAATACATATAGTACCGACTCTCAATATTGTGACAGTCGGTAAAGCAGATCGCGCAAATCTACCACCAGACGCCACGCATGCGTCGCACTGAAAAAACAAAAGACCTCAGATAGCAAAATATTGTGTTTGGTGAACTGTCATATTACATGTAATTTATAAAAGATTATTTTAGAATAAACTTTTACTGTCTTTTCTTTAAGTACAAAGCAACACATTGTTTATTTTATTATTATACCATACACCCACTAATTTACAAAGAAAAATATTACCACGTTTTATATATATATATATATATATATATATATATATATATATATATATATATATATATATATATATATATATATATATATATATATATATATATATATATATATATATATATATATATATATATATATATATATATATATATATATATATATATATATATATATATATATATATATATATATATATATATATATATATATATATATATATATATATATATATATATTGAATTTTACTAATTATTTTGAGAATTAAGTCACGATTAATATGATCAACATTTGACGAATAAGTATATTTCAAGTAAAGAAGTTCATTTTTAGAATAAATAATTTTGCTAATTGTACAGTATAATAGTCGCCATAAAGGTTGGAAATATCGAGTTACTATTGATGCTAAAATCATTCAATTAAAAATTGAATGGCTTAGTAATGTAGGGTTAACACATTTGGTTATTAAGCATGAGGACATGGGTCCGATGCTAGCTAGAATTTACGTTAGCAGAAATTATGAAAATACATGAAAAATTTCAATTCTACGGCTATTGTCATCAGCTGACTTTAAATTGACAGGATTAAAAAAAAAGGAACGTTATTTTAAATATTAAATGTTAATATCAAACACTGATTTTTAGTTGAAAATGCCACAACAAGGCGAAAAAACTGTCACATTTTTTTATGTGTAACAATACAATACAATTTAGTAGACTCTAAAAATCAGTGTTTGATTTAAGCAATTAATCTATAAATAGAAATCGTCATATTAAAAATCATCAAACGAGCTTCAGGAATACAAGCTATCAATAAAATATATTAATCGGGGTTATTTTGCTCCTGATGTATTCAACTATTAAATCGTTTACTCTTCAAACAAATAAATCATGGCTCACTCTATACGATTTCAGGAAATACACGACTGAAATTCGTAGTAAAAAAAAACTCACCATCTAGAACCACAAATATGAATTCTTCACTACCATATCGATTTGCCTGCATTACAATATTAAGTTTGCCTAATAGGAGTATTCTTGAAAATTCGCCATTACCTCGGGCTATGGAGCTCCTCTCTCGAACCTTGGGAATCTGACATAATATTTGTATATTACGTCAAGACCCAACACGAGTGGGAGGAATATTTCATTTTAACAGGAAATATTTTGTATTGGTCGCCAAATGAACACAACGTGTAGTGGGTGAACGAAGATTCGAAACATAAATATTACATTATAATAGTAAATAAGGCGACTACACTAAGGACGTAGTGAGCAATACTACAACATTTTTAGTGCGAGCATATTAAGGCCCAGTATTCGTTAAATCGTAACTTGATTTTCTCAAAACCCAGGAAACATTTCGCTCACTTCTTTCAACAACGTCATATATCAAAAATCGTCAATTCTCAGTTGTGCGTATTTTCAGAGTGCCCAGAATATCCCAGCAAAAGCGGCATGTTTTTAACTTAATATTCACCCGCTACAGGGCAGAAAGTGTTGTTTTTACATTTTGAAGAAAAGGTATTCTTTAATTATTTTCTTAAATAATTTACTAAATATTTACTTACTTTAATTATTTTCTTAAATAATATTTTACTAAATATTTTTCAAATGAAGAAAAAACCTTCAGGTTTTACCTAAAAAGATCTATTGCACAGTAAAAAGTTCAATAAGTGGCTTGATATTTATTTTTAATACATTTCATTATATTCTTAAACTTTAAAAACGATCTCCTGAAAAATCAAGTTTTTTATATATGACGTTGTTGAAGGAGTGAGCGATTTAACGTAATTGAATTTTTTTATAAAACACCGTTTTGTATAGAATTTTTTTTTTCTTCGAAATAACATGGTTTTGAAAAGAATAGATTGAAAGGTAAGGAGTAAAAAAAGGAATCAATATTACAGTGAAAAAATCACTTACATTTATTTGACCCATTGGGAATCGAACCCGGGATCTCCAGTACGGTAGCCGAGCTTGCCGACCATTACACTACCTAGGCGGAATGGAGGATTTGTAGTTAGAAAAAAGAGAATAGCTACATACAATGACTTGGGCACTCGATTTTTACAGATTAAATTTATATATCACAAACGAACACACATGTAACAATATTATTATTAGATCATTTTACAAAGGCGTCAGACGGGTCTTGCACAAGAGCAAAAAATATTACGCAACAAGGAGCTAGTATCATTTGGAGGTCAACTTCAACACTCAAAATAAAATAAAAATTACCGTTGTGATCCTCGACGAAGGACAAGGAAGGACAATCGACACGATTCTGTTTTGTTCTTACCTGTAAAGAAAAAAGTCATTTTAGAATACGTTACACAAAAATTAAAGAAATAAATTAACACAATATATTGACAAATAAAACATTTAGGATTCTTTTTTTTTTTTTTGAGAATTAGATTTTTTTACCGCTGTCAAACATATTATGGAAAATATGGTGTTTATTATTTATGGTTCCGTAATCTTAATCTTCATGTGTAAATTATCATAATTTTTAATGTAATACATGCTTAAAAAATAATTTTATTTAAAATATGATTTTTAAACGGATTCTTTCTTTGTATAAATTGGGAATTTATAATTTTTATTAAATCTATTTTTACTGAAATTTGTGAGTGTAACTGCAATTTAAATAAGAATAAAACAACAAATTAATAGCCTTTTCCACGTTATCACCAGCCTGATAATGTCAGTAACGGCGAAACCCGGTGGCTGGTCAACAAAGTAAAAGTGGAAAAAGCTAATCAGTCGTATTATTTTTATATGGGAATGAAAACGCAATACTACAAAATAAATACCGTGTAAGTATTATTTGTAAAAAAAAAGAAAGAACACAAAACTAAGCAAGGAATATTGTGTTTTTGTACGACTTTTTACGCATATTAATTCCGAACAAAAAATCGGTTAAATTCTTATCACGATTTACAGTAATACTCAGACGGAAGTTTAGATTTTATGTCATTAGTCATAACTAATAGGAATACAAGAAATCGGTTATATAAAGAAAAACACAGGAAATCAATATGTTTATGAATAAAATTTAATTAGGCTGATACAGTAAATAAATAATGATAATAATATTTTATATCCGGATGTGTGCAAAAAATGTGTGTAAAAACTCGTCGTTGTATCTCTTTCAACGTGTGGGTGTATTGTATTTTTATCATATCTATTTTATTACGTTAAGGTAGGTAAACATAGGTAAAATGGTTAGAGGTTTTATGATAATGTTATCAATTCGTCAGAATCAATGTAACCTGTTATTACAGGTAATTTTACAATATATTACGATAGAGATCCAAAAAAACAGTAAGTAACATATATATTTACGTACCTAAAAGGTTTTCTAATCACTAATAACACTGATGACTATTTTTAAATGTCCACCATTTAGAGCAACAACAAAAAATACTAGGTGACACTGGACAGTACTATGCTGATACAGGTTTTTCAGTTGAAATTAGACGTCCTACAAATCAAATTGGACGTTCTACAAAACAAATTGGACGTATTTAGTATTTCATAAAAAAATAATCAAATATATTGATTCGCCAGTGTGAATACCTGCCCATATCTTTTACTCTTAAGACTAGCAAGTGCGTTAGTCGTTAAGTTAGCAAGCCTGCACGGCGCGCTGTCATAGTCTGTGCGGGCGATGTTTATTTTAATTTTCAGACAAGATTTTCAATACTATTAGTAGGATATCTAAAAGAGCTGTGTATTTCAGACGAATTACCTGCCCACATCTATTATTCTTAATACTAGCAAGAACGTTAGTCGTTACGTTGCACGGTGCGCTGTGATAGTCTGTGCGCGCGATATTTATTTTAATTTTCAGCCAAGATTTTCTATACTATTAGTAGAGTCTCTAAAAGAGCTGTGTATTTCAAACGAATTGGTTGATAGACGTCTCACGCTTCGATCGGCTACAACTGCTATGGATGATGTGATCTTAGCAGCTCACAACCAGCTCAGTAAATTTGGCGACCATGCCTTTGCTGTTGTGGAACCGATGGCGTGGAATGCTCTTCCACCAGTAGTTAGAAATAGTAAGAGTGAGATGATCCTTAGAAATAAAACTAGAAACGCATTTGTTTGTTAAATCATTTCCACTAACTCCTCCCCAATTAAATCCCAGTGAAGTGCCCTTGAGATAGTGTTTTACGAAAAGGGGCTATTTAAATGGTTCCAATTGATTATTTTCATTGTAACAATTTGTCAGATTTTCTATAAACATATAATAATAAATTCAAATACACGATGCAAATTCAGTGAATAAATTATCTCACGCGCTGACAAGGCCGCGTGAATGTCAATTGAGCATACACAGATGATTTTCAAAAAGCGTTTTGTTTGAAAACCAATAATAATAACACGCAAAAATGTGTTTTAAGGCAGAAACTGGGGTGACGTCACTCGGATACTCCAAATAACAGTCGTATAAGAAGCGAGAACAATGTAAAGTGGGCCAGCACTTCGTGAAATGGTCGTATAACTGTCTGTTTAATGAGAGAAGCGTAGGTAATTCATTTAGAGCGCGAGAGAAGGTAACGTATACCCGAATATCCGAAATCAGGGTACGCCAACCATGCTAATAATAAAAAATTAAACAAATACGCACAAACATATATATACATATTGACATTTAAAAACGCAAACAGTACCTATCCTACCTTACTCAGTAGTACCTAGCTTACCTTACTACCTACCTTTACTGCCTACCCTAATTATTAACTGTGCACGCCACTGGTCTAGATGGCTAAATGAAGCTGATGACGAACGACATGCTCTTGCCCATTTTGTTTTCACCCAAACACTCTTATCATTTTTTTCCCGCTCATCCTTCTCATCAGATCTCGCTCCTTTTGACTTCTACTTGTTCCCCAAGCTAAGAAGACCTTTAAATAGGCTAATATTTTGCTCTGCATTTTCAAGCGACGTATGCAAATTAGAGAAAATATTACACAAAAAAAATATGGTAAAAGCACCACTTATTTGTTTTCTCCGTAGCTCAAAAATTACTAGTTAGCTACACCTGAATTGCAACATGTGTACAATCTTTCCTAAGTATGAGTATTTAGAAATTGTTTATAAAAATACAACATGTTTAGGTGATATTTTGATTTTTTACACATCCATATGCATAAAAATAATCCTTTTATTATGTTGTGCAATCAAGTGTTTAAATAATGCACGTAATTCAGCGTTGTTTTGTCGTACAATGGTAGTGGTATTTAATCATCAAATGCAGAAAACTTTTTTTAAATACACCCAAAATAAGATCGTCTGATTTCATAGCGAAGTGATTATCATACGCCAAGTTAAAAGTCTCGGATTTAATTCCTAACTAGCCAAGAGCCTACACAAAAATGATATACATTTCATTATGCGAATTCATACAATCTTGAACAATTGAATTATTTTTTGCTGAAAAAGTTTTAAAAAAAATAATAGTTGTTGTTTATTTTATTATATGATTAAAATAATTATATATATAATATAATAATTATATATATAATTAAAAAAGGAATAAAAATAGGGCCCTTGCCTAAAACAAAAAATTTACTGGGAAATGATCGACTTTGGGTTTGAATAAAAAATAAATCGTGGAATTAAACCGTAGATCTCACGTACAAAATTCGTCACGCTCCCAAACAGTCACATTGCGGAAAGGATTTTGTTTTTGGACCTTGACATATACCTATGTACTTATTCTTTATAATACACTGATAGATAGATATATTGACACAAACAAATATAGAAACGGAATATTTCGCACGAAGTGCATAACAGACGGTTGTGTAATGTGTAATGTAACATAGTAACACTTGACACGGCATTGGTCCAGTGTCCACAAAGAGAGCTCTTGTGCTGAATGGATGGCAAAATGATTACTCTGTGCCATTAAGCAAGTATTGAATAAAGAAACTATAACGGACAAAGTTTCTTAAGCACTTTTGAAAAAACAATATGTTCTCAGCAGTGCTTCTTCTTCTGTGCGTATCGTGTCAGGTCCCCCTGCCGTCGACTATCATTTGAGAGTAATTGTCATTGTCCTTGTCTTGGGCAGCTCTAAACAGCGCCTCGACGGTCCTGATCCCCGTCCAATCTCGTATATTCCGGAGCCAGGAGATCTGTCTTGGGCCGTCTATTTTGCCTTTTATGATTAGGTGCAATAGCTCGTGCTTCTCTCCTCTCAGTACATGCCCCAGATAGGACACCTTCCGGACCTTGATATCAGTCAGAAACTGTCTCCTTGCTCTTGCTCTTTGGAGCACATTTGCGTTGCTGACCATATCGGTCCATTGACAGTAGTACAGTAATTGAATATTTCTTGGAATGGTCAACATTACATGTTAAATCAATTTTATTAATTTTATAAAACAGCATTTACGACTAAAATATCAATAAACCTTCATGAATTTCAATGTCAAAATAAACAAGAATGTACACTTTATTTGGAAAAGAAATAAAATGGAATAAATATAGCACGAGGACTAACGAGGTAGGTAGTAAGTACACATGAAAAAATTGATTTGCTAATCGATCTTTAGTTATTATGTCAACATCGATATAACTACTACGTTGACGCCATCGTACATGTGGTAAATTCAAAGGCCAGTGCAGTAACTATTAACATCCATGGTGATTTTGACAAAATGTCCAGCGTAATAGAGCTGATAAAATGAAAAATACTAATGAAAACAAAATATGCAGTACAGCGAACGTGTTCATCACAATTCAGCTGGTTATAATTATTATAGTAAATCAATTATGTAATAAATAATTATAAATACCCACGGACTATTCCACTCGGTCGGTTCCTTCATAAACGAAGGTCGAGACCGCCCAAGAGCAGTCTCTGGTTAGGTATATAAAGTAGGAAGGATGATCATATTGCATAAACAAGCTTAAATACTCGTATGGACAAATATGCATAATTCCAAGAAAAATTACTCGGTAACGAGATGCCTCAGAAAAAATGGTCAAATCATCAACAAAACAACTGCCTACATATACGTAAAATAGCGATGCCTCGCATAACGAACTCAACGCACATAAAACTTATTATTTCTCCATTACGCGACTCACACAACGGACTGTATCGTATTTCATCTTGCAAGAGGAGAAGGATGTGGAGGAGCTTATTGAAGAACAACAAGAAGAGCAGACAACTGAAGAGCTCCAAGCATTTCTAGTCTAGCAACATGATGAAGCTCAAATGGAAGCTTCATCTGACGAGGAGTAGCAATTAAATCTACCAATCTCGACTGCTGCCTTCCTGGATATCCTGGTCAAATGGGGAGAGATTCAAGATGCAATAGTTTACTAAAACTCATCCAATTTCACCTGAGCCCAACAGGATGAACGATCTCTACAATGACACCGTTGCCAGATATTTCCGACAGGTGTTGAAGAAGAGGAGAAACAGACAATATTGGAAAGGTTTTTCAAGAAGCCAGCAGCCAAAAAGCAAAGGATAGAACAAGAGGATTTGACCCTGCAAGCCTCGGTAGGCTCTCCTAAATCTGAGTCTGACCAAAAATTTAAAAACTTTAGTTTCTTTTTATTATGCTACAGAACGAATGAAGTATTAGTTTTAACATGTATTCTTATAGGAAAAGGGGCTTCACAAAACGAAATTTTCGCATAATGAACTTGCTTCTAGAAGTAATTAAGTACGTTGTGCGAGGCATCAATGTATAGGTAACTCTACTAAGTAACTAACCAACTAACTAACCCGTAGTAGTAGGCAGAGAGAATATAACGCCACAACACTCTGTCTTTGCAAACATTATTCGCCTCTTACACGTTCACGCATCTCCTCATACATACCCGCCAATTATTTCGACTCTTAACCTGACCTAACTTTACCATTAGGTAAAAATATTTTATTTTTGGTATAATTAGCTTTCTGTTAAACGAATTGATAACGGGTTGATTCTTAACATTAGATTTGATATTAAATTATACTTAAAATGCATTAAATAAAAAAAGTTCAGATGTAATGATACAAATATCTACACTCCGTAGTAAACGCGTTTGGAGCATTAAGAAAAGATTATCGCGTGTAATTGTATTACTGAAGACATAGGTTTGGTTGGATCAGAAAATCTATAGCTGCCTACCACAAAAATTAAGTTGTTAATGGAATTTTAGCCTTGTCAACACGTTCGAAGATTTTTTAACGTGACTGTACTTCTACGTTAGCGATCGATAAATCAAGTATTGAATAGCCTCACTTTACCGAGAACCTTCCCGAGTAATTAGAAGGATCTGTCATCTATCTGTCAGATATACGCTAACACAAATGTATGAATTATGCGCAAACTGGACTTTAAAGCGCGCTCATTCATAATTCATGATATTTTCTGATATTCCGTTTTTAACGAATACTGAATGCAAATAACAAACCGTTTTTTGACATCTCGACATAGATGAAGACAAATGTGGAAGTCTGGTTATTTACAAGGCTTACGACCTGTCATAGGCTGGTTAATTGGTCACTTTACACACGTGCAACCTTTACCATTCTACCCATAATTGACGACCACAGTACATACTCATCTTTTATAACTCCTACATATATCATATACTCTTATGACGCTGTACATGAGCCATCTATGTAATAATACTAGTATTATTATAACATGGAATAGATCTTATTTCGAATTCAGTAATCTCTGCTGATTTACTTTTTTTAATAATAGGGAAATTAATTAATTTCACATTTAAATTTTCATTTCATTTTCATTACTTAAAATTTATATGGTTATGATTTTTCCAGTCAGTCCAAATGCGATCTCTCTGACGAATGTGCGGAAAAAACGTGGTATGCTAGATTTTCCAATGGTGATAAAAGGAAATAATGCAAGGCTAAGTTAAGCGTTATCAATAAAATTGTGTTGAGAGGGTTTGGCTATGTTAATCGAATGAGTGAGTAAAGAACAGAAAATTAAATTTAAGAAGGGAATAAGGTAGGAAATAGAATAATAGAAGTAGAGGAACACCGAGAAAAACTTGGCATGATTGATTACTTCAAATACTTAAAAGTGGCCAGTTCAGGAGTTGGAATAATCGACGTGTATTCTTGAGGAGATACATGAATGTGGAAGAGGCGAAGATTGTTCGCTTATACGAATTGGTACGGCGTTCTATTCTCTCTAATCCCTGCAGGGAATCGGCGTGATGGTCAGTTAGTTAGTTAGTCCGTTCAATAACAATAAAAATAAAACTACTGCAGCTCGTTCTCAAGTGTGGTTAATTAAAAAATAATTGCTAAACCAAAAGGTTATTAAATTCACAAAGACTTTATTGTTATTACTTTACTTACTAATTATATTAAAACGTTTTAATATCTGGGCCGACATACACATTTTGGCTATGCACATATAATTGTATGTAGTTTACGTTGGCCTCTTTGAACGTTAAATCAATCATTCTCTATCCGGTTCCACGGGTAGATATTGCAGTTCAATATTTTGACAGATTAAATAAATAACAAGCGATTTGTTTTACGTAGAATACTAATAAACTGAATCGAAGAATATTTTAAAATATATAGAAACAGCTACAAAATGTGCTTTCCCACTCATTGCGCATTTGTGGACACGTTTTCATAATTTATGCACAAAATAAACTTTTTTTACTCATGAGCATTTTTATAATATTTATAATAGTCAAAAGATGACGGTTTTGAAATTATACATATCGTAGTCATAGAGGAGAAAGTGACCAATTACAAAAATATGATTATTAATATATTATTAGATTAAAACCAATATTTTTAGCTTTTCCACTTTATTTTTATTTGACCAGCGACCGGGTTTCGTCGTTACCGACATCATCACACTGGTGATGTCGGTAACGACGAAACCTGGTCGCCGGTCAAATAAAAATAAAGTGGAAAAGCTAAAAATATTGGTTTTAATCTAATAATATATTAAAATGCAATTCCAACACGAAGTGTCAGTGGATAATATAAATCTATTAATGTGATTATTGACTATTTGATATCTTACTAGCTTAATATTACCGTGAAAAAAATCCCAAAGCGATTTGAAACTTGAAAGTATAATATATTGACTTGTTAAAAATTACTAACTGCGTTAATGTTTATTTTCTTGCCAAGCAAAAGCGACTTGGCCCTCCAGAACATTTTACATTTTGTTAGTTGGTCACTTTCTCCTGTACGACTACGATATTTAAAAATTTTTATAATGTATAAATAAAAGATTTATAGTAAAACAATAAAGCGAGTGTTTTTGCCTAGAATTTTCACTCATGAATTACATGAAATTATAGTAACTTTAAACATAAAGAGTAAATCCACTCACAAGTAGGCATAGGCTATGAAACTTATAAAGTTGAAGCCTGAGTAGGGACATGATAAACGGTGTTGCATAAGCCGTAGCTAGATTTCAGAGTCACTTGGACGTAAGGTAATTCAAAAAAAAAAAAAACAATAAAATTTTAGTAATTTCCTACTCTTAATTTAATTTTCTTAGTGGAATAACTTCATAAACGAGCTAATTCTTAGGTATAACAGAGACTTTAAGAAAGGATATCGAAACAAAAAAAAATATTAAAAGCTCACTTCTTTCCGTTTTTATGTTATGACTTAAATTATCATTTGAAGATTTTATTGTTCTGCCCTAGTAAAGATGAATTGTTAAAAAATATTAAAAGCTCACTTCTTTCCGTTTTTATGTTATGACTTAAATTATCATTTGAAGATTTTATTGTTCTGCCCTAGTAAAGATGAATTGTTAAAAAATATTAAAAGCTCACTTCTTTCCGTTTTTATGTTATGACTTAAATTATCATTTGAAGATTTTATTGTTCTGCCCTAGTAAAGATGAATTGTTAAAAAATATTAAAAGCTCACTTCTTTCCGTTTTTATGTTATGACTTAAATTATCATTTGAAGATTTTATTGTTCTGCCCTAGTAAAGATGAATTGTTAAAAAATATTAAAAGCTCACTTCTTTCCGTTTTTATGTTATGACTTAAATTATCATTTGAAGATTTTATTGTTCTGCCCTAGTAAAGATGAATTGTTAAAAAATATTAAAAGCTCACTTCTTTCCGTTTTTATGTTATGACTTAAATTATCATTTGAAGATTTTATTGTTCTGCCCTAGTAAAGATGAATTGTTAAAAAATATTAAAAGCTCACTTCTTTCCGTTTTTATGTTATGACTTAAATTATCATTTGAAGATTTTATTGTTCTGCCCTAGTAAAGATGAATTGTTAAAAAATATTAAAAGCTCACTTCTTTCCGTTTTTATGTTATGACTTAAATTATCATTTGAAGATTTTATTGTTCTGCCCTAGTAAAGATGAATTGTTAAAAAATATTAAAAGCTCACTTCTTTCCGTTTTTATGTTATGACTTAAATTATCATTTGAAGATTTTATTGTTCTGCCCTAGTAAAGATGAATTGTTAAAAAATATTAAAAGCTCACTTCTTTCCGTTTTTATGTTATGACTTAAATTATCATTTGAAGATTTTATTGTTCTGCCCTAGTAAAGATGAATTGTTAAAAAATAATCTCAAATACAAGCTAATTCAACAAAGCGTATTCATAATATCCTTATAAGTCGGTAATTAAATTATCATTTGAAGATTTTATTGTTCTGCCCTAGTAAAGATGAATTGTTAAAAAATAATCTCAAATACAAGCTAATTCAACAAAGCGTATTCATAATATCCTTATAAGTCGGTAATTAAATTATCATTTGAAGATTTTATTGTTCTGCCCTAGTAAAGATGAATTGTTAAAAAATATTAAAAGCTCACTTCTTTCCGTTTTTATGTTATGACTTAAATTATCATTTGAAGATTTTATTGTTCTGCCCTAGTAAAGATGAATTGTTAAAAAATATTAAAAGCTCACTTCTTTCCGTTTTTATGTTATGACTTAAATTATCATTTGAAGATTTTATTGTTCTGCCCTAGTAAAGATGAATTGTTAAAAAATAATCTCAAATACAAGCTAATTCAACAAAGCGTATTCATAATATCCTTATAAGTCGGTAATCAATTTTCAAAAATCATCTTTTAATAATGAATTTACTTCATTTAATTTAATTTTCCTAATCAATTGTCCGCCTCCTTAGTGTAATGGTCAGCACGCTCGGCTACCGTTCTGGAGGTCCCGGGTTCGATTCCCAGGGGGGTCAAATAAATATAAGTGATTTTTTCACTGTAATATTTATTCAATATTACCCTGGACTGGTACCTGAAGCGGAGGGCTGATCACCTTCCCTTCGTGTGTAAACGATCAAGATAACACTGCGTTCATATGAAGCAGTGCCCTATGCACCATTGGGGTGCGGATAAGGGTTTATTATTATTATTATTAATCAATTTAGCCTAATAAATTAATTAATTAATTGGAATTAAAATTATTGAACAATGATTTTATTTTTTTACTTTTTTATTTTACATAATTTCTGTAATATTTCTTAATTATGTTCTTTTGTAAATTATTTTAATTAGCTTTATACTATAGTTACTATAGTATACTATGGTATAGTACATATTGAATATGTTGTTTATCCATGACACTGTGGTAAGAAGGCTATATAATAAATATAATAATCAGAAATTAAAACTCTGGTGAGTAAATTCATGGAAAAAATGTCACTTCACCGAGGAAACGACTTGGAAATAAAGCTTCAAGGTTTTGAAATATCACAGAGAAATATTTGCGTTCCGGATGTGGTAATGTTTGGAAGTGAAATAAGGATTATTATAGAAACATTTTTATTTTGGCATAAATTTACCATATCGTCATACCCAACGCAGAAAGTCTGTCGAAGTCATTATCAAAAGTAGAAATTAAAAATAAAAGAAAAAAAACCCTAAAATAATCGAATTGATAGGGTGAAGGTTGATTGATACGTAAATGCTAAAAATAAAATATTATACTATTATATGTACATTTTACTATTTTTCACACCATAAGTTAATTTTTACATCCACATTTTTTATTATTTTTAAGACTAGCAAGTGCATTAGTCGTCAAGTTGGCAAGCCTGCGCGGCGCGCTGTCATGGTCTGTGCGCGATGTGTACTGAAGTATTCAGAAAACGTTTACAATACCACTTTGAATCATGAGTACCTACAACGTTAAATATATTTAAAAATTAAACCGTTTTTATAAAATACAATATAACGTCCAATTTGGTTTGTAAAACGTTTAATTTTAAGTGAAAAAAGGTTTAAACTTGGAATTGATGAAATCATGGAAAACGTTGTGTCATCACTTGCGACATGTGTTGAAATTTTTAATAAATATGGTTGACAATCACGCCCTAGAGTGTCAGAAATGAAGACTATAAGAAGCATATCAGGCTATATAGAGTCTTCGAGATATATTGTAATAAGAAACGCCAGGATAAGTGAAATATGCGAGATCGAAGATGTCGTTAGGCGGGGAAGGCAACAAAGGAGACAATGGTATGCGCATGTCAGGAGAATGAAATCATCTAGACTCCCCCACATCGCACTGTATGGCCAACGCCATGGTAGACAACTCTCGGGCAGACCACCAAAGAGATGGATCGATTGCTAGGAATCGACATCGCAGGAGGCTAATCCCTCTTAAAAACAGGCCACAAAGCCTACACCAAGAAGAAGAAGACAATCACGAGTCGAGCGGAGAATATTACGCAATGTATAAGGTTATCAATTAAACCTACAAAGAAAATATGGTATACCCAGACAGTTCAAAATATTTACTACTGAATTCGTAATCCGTAAACCACTCCGAGTGATGAAATTATAATTTATTTACGATTCCTATAACGAATTCATTGCATTAGAAACATTATCATTTATTCCACTCACTTTGATAATGAAAAAACGTATCATCCATTGTTGATTCATGAATTGCTGAGAGAGTAGAGCAAATTCACTTGTGCGAGAGAATTATTGGGCATTGACCGCGTGGCTTGTGGCTTTCTTTCTCCATACCGACATTTTAATCAATACTTTAGTCTACATCTTCAAAAAACTTTATTGGATTCTATTTCATTAAATTATACAACAATATGCCGCCTATACAATGCCTGCATTGCTCCTGTTCTCTTATACGACTGTGAAACATGGCACCTTACAAGGGCCCAGAGCAGCCGTGTACTAGCTTTAAGAATAGGTGTCTGCGGAGAATTTTAGGCGTGCGGTGGTTTGACTTTGTGAGGAATGAAGAGATAAGGCGTAGGACGCAGCAAATCTTGGTCACAACTGTCGTCAAAAAAAGGCGATTCAATTAACTTGGCCATGTACTCCGCATGCCTCCTGAGGAGAGCCTTAATCAAGTTTGCCTCGTTTACAAGGCATCAGGTTGACTCATCAGACGACCACTGCTGACAATTCGACGGCAGTTCTCGTCAGAGGCTCGTCGGGATGTGACTTGGGAGGATGCAAGGGAGCTGGCAGCCGACAGAAAAGCCTGGAGACAGTTAGTGAACTCCATATGCTCCACCTAGGGAGCGGATATGGTTTAATAATAATATAATATAACAACATCATTAATTTATTATTATTATTATTTTAATACGATCATTGTATGCAATATGAATTCAAAACATGTAAGCATTTTCGAAATTTACCTTTCAAACAATTCTACGGAGAAACCATTGTAATACAAAATCGTGATGTAGGTATACTACACAAACTTCTATTATATACACTTAACGTCCTTTTTGTTTCACTAATAAATATTTAATACAACACGATTTTATACGTACATAAGTATGTGTATTTATAATTTTTTTTAGGGATAACCTGCAAAGCCCCTACCTTAAGAGGCTTGTCCGCAGATAGGATAGTAAGAATAGGGAAGCTAAATGTAAAAAATACATCAAAAACATCCAGATCTGACAGAAAATAAATCTTTCTTGAATTAATTTTGCATTTGGCAGGGATCGAATCCACGCCAAATGCCAGACGCCATTTTCGCGGTCAAAAGTCATCATATCAAAGCACCTGTATTCATAGTAATCCAACTCGTTAGAACAGACGTCACTTGTTACTTTCAAATTATCCCAGATTCGGGATCTCTATAACTATAAAGTCTAGCGAGGCAGATCGCTTCACCCGAGCCGCCCGCAAAAGTAGGCGAGCAACTCGAAGGGACGACCTGTACCTCTCCAAAAATAAGGGCGCTTAAGAAAGCATAGCCAAGCGTCACCGAGGCTTAATATTTTCCTTACTCATTAGTTTAAGGCACGATTGTGAACCGGCCGCCGATGCTATATAAAGCGCCGGGTAGCCGCTTCTCTTGGAGCGACGAACGAGCGGTAGCGACATCTGTTGGTGGCGGTGGGAAACGAGGAAACTGAAGAGAATCGACAAATCGCACGTATACCGGCATATTTATTATTCGGATAATTCAATTAAAATTTGTTTGATGATTTATTTTGTCCCGAGTACGTAGAAAGTAGAAGAAATGAGTAATCGGATTGGCGATGAAAACTGACGTGTAACGCGAAGACATAAAAATGTATTTCAAATTAGGGAATTCAATTTAGCGGATAAAATATACGTAAAAGACACTTCATAAATTAGGTGATAAAGGTGAAAAGCCGATACACGGAAGAATAATTTAATGACTATTCGAACATATATCTTGCTAGCGATATTATCAATTCCTTAATTAGATGATTTATTCCGTTAACTTTGATCGGAGAAAAAGTGATATCGGAAAAAAACACCTTTATGAAGACGATATTACCCACTTTAGGATGAAAGTAGACTGAATGCAGTCGAAATGCGATCTCTCAGAAGAATGTGCGACAAAACGATGTATGATAGATGTGCGAATAGTGAAATAAGGAAGGAATGCAAAGCTGAGATAAGCATTATCGATAAAATTAAGAAAGGTGTGTTGAGATGGTTTGGACATGTAGAACGAATGAGTGAGGAAAGAACGGTAAAACAAATTTATGAGGCGAATGTAAGTGGGAAAAAGAGCAGAGGAAGACCGAGAAAAACATGGTACGATCAGGTATGCCAAATACTTGAAATACCTGACCACTTGAAAGTGGTCAGGTTAGGAGTCGTAACAATCGGCGGGTATGTATGAGGAGATGCATGAACGTGGAAGAGGCGAAGAATGTTTGCAAAGAGAGTGGTGTGGCGTTCTATTCTCTCTGCCTACCCCTGCAGAGAAGCGGCGTGATGGTTAGTTAGTTAGTTTATATTACCCACTTTCGGAATTATTCTCGTAGACCTTCGGTTCGATCCCTAAATGCACAAAATAGGGATCTATTTTAGCAATATTTTCATTTTACTGACGTTTGTATTACAATGTACCCCGTTAAGGCGGAATAACCGATAGCCCGGAAATTAATTTTCCTTAAAACCGGGCAACACTTTTTTGGAATTGAAAAAATAAGTTTTCTTGAGAATAAATTCATGTTATCGAAAAGCAAAAAGTTATTGAAAGTTAAGGATTTTTGTTGTTTAAGAAAATTTAAAAATATATACATATTTCAATAACTTATGAAAACCATATATTTATTTAGAAGAAAAACTCTTTCTGTCAATACAAAAAGAAATAAAATGCAATAACGTCAAATTTTACCTGTATTAAATTGTACGTATCTTGGGCCTTAAGTGTACCTATACTAATTCACAATTATATATCGCTCACTCCTTTCAAGAACGTCATAAATCAAAAAACTTGATTTTTCAGGAGAACGTTATTGAAGTTTAAAAATATAATACAATGTATTAAAAATAAATATCAAGCCACTTATTGACCTTTTTACTGTGCAACAGAACTTTTTTGGTAAAACCTGAAGGTTTTTGTCCATTGGAAAAATATTTAGTATATTTAAAAAAAATAATTAAACAATACCTTTTCTTCAAAATGCAAAAACAACACTTTCTGCCCTGTGGCGAGTAAATATTAAGTTAAAAATATGCCACTTTTGCCGGGATATAGAACCTTTTCTGGGCATTCCTTAAACACGCACAACTGAACATTGACGATTTTTGATTTATGACGTTTTTGAAAGGAGTGAGCGATATGTTCGTAATAATAAACGAAAAATATTATTTTTTAATCATTTTAAAATTAAATGGTCCGAATAACCTTAGTTGTAAATTTAAAAATCCACTCTTATCGACACACAAATCCAATTAGCAACACAAAAAGGTTATCGTAATGAATTAAATATAGCATTTGCAGATATGTACGCTAGTTTCCATTTTATTCGAAAAATAATCAAAAGCGTAGTATGATAAAAAAAATTAATGGAATAAAATTTCTTTTTAAAACACACTTAAATTGTACCCTACAGGTATCAGTAAGACGTCAATCCTTTTTTACTTGCATCATATTTGCTGCGAGCAGTTATTTTAAATTAGCGATTACCGATTAGTACAAAGTTAATAGCGCAAAACACGGAGAGCGTAATAACGCTTAAACCCTTTAGCCTGTGGGTACATTTCCATGTATAGCTAAAGAAACCGTATGACGTTTAGGGAAAAATAATATCGTGGATATTATTTCCTAAGTAGGTTGTAACAGTTTTCCATAGAATTGTATGAATTTTAACAAACATTTTGTGATTTTCTTTTTGGAAGAGAAACTTCTTAGGCGGCGGTTCATCACATGAGAGAGAAGAAAGGTATAACGTAGAAAGAAGGAAAAAGAGAGCTATACATTCTGACGCCACGGGAGTGGAGCAAAAGAGAGTGACATTAATACAATGATACAAAGCGATAGAACAAGATAGTGTTACACATGCGCGCGTTGTAGATGTACATGTCCGATGCTGTATATGAACACCTGAGGTACCACACGTTGTGTTAGTAATATTCATTATTGTGTTTTAACAAACCCAAAGAATCAATAACAAAACCCAGAACAACAACAGTTGCAATTTTTTCTCGTTATCTTGAAAATATCTAATATTTAATATTTTAGTAATAACAAACCATTGATATGAGTATTACCAATTGAAGCACCAATCAATGATAGTGTAAATATTGAATAAACATAATATTTGTAGGCCAATTTTGTATTATTGTATTTCTTTTGAGATCTCTCTGTCACTCGCATTAAATCTCTCTTCTTTATTTTATAAGAAGTTTCACATCTATCACGTGTACGGTGATATATATTTTTTTAATTTTCGGTGTTGGCATCAAACCATAAATATGAATAAGTCCCTAAATCCCTAAGTCCACACACATATATTGATTAAAATTACATAATTTATTGGGACAAATAATTGTACATATTTACATTTAAGTTTTGTACTGACATTTCTTGGTGGAACTGCATTTTATATAATAAAATAACAACTATGTCATTTTTTCCACATGACTTTTATTTGACCAGCAACCAGTTTTCGTCGTAACCGACATCATTAGACTAGACAAAATTCTATGTTATATACACAACAAGGCAGGAGTGCAAAATAACAACTTTGTAATTTTTTCCACATAACTTTTATTTGACCAGCAACCAGTTTTCGTCGTAATCGACATCATCAGACTGTTGTGAGGCTAGAAAAAAATATATGTTATATAACATAGAATTTCGTCTAGCCTCACACCAGTCTGATGATGTCGGTTACGACGAAACCCGGTTGATGGTCAAATAAAATTAATGTGGAAAAAATTACAAAGTTGTTATTTTATTCTATAAATTGTACATACGTATATTGTTTCTTCCATGCATCAACGATATTTCTTTTGCACTTTTTTTAATTGGACTTATTTCTTTATTAAACTCACGTATCGTCATAATGGTGTAGATTAATAGGTCACCTTCCACTCCACAGATACAAAATAACAAACGCCTACTAAAAGTTGTCTATAACTTATAATGTGATAAGGACCTACGTAACCCAAGGCCGGTACATTCTCCTCACGACCGTGAAATGACTGGTCAGAGTAGCCGTCTAACCCGGTGATAATAATAATGCTACAATTTGCAACATTTGCTCATAGGGAATATAAAATATATAAAACTGATTATTCAAAGCTAACTGATTCACTGAATGCAGTACAGATATGACTAATGGGTGACTTTAAAGGCGGGATATTCGATAGCCTGCAACTTAATTCTTCTTTAACTCTTTCATCTCTGACCATTTTTCTCATAACTGATCAGCTACTCTGATCAAAAAAATGCGACGTTTTTCTACCATTAAAATAAATATTTTGGTTCCCTCATTTTGGGACACTCTATCTGGCAATTCGTATGACCATGTTAATTAAGATTAACTGTATTTATCTGAAATATTTTTGGTTGAATATACTTGGGTGATCAGAGAAATCAGTGATTAAAGTTATACCTGCGCCGGGCCAGACATTGTGGCCCACGGAGCTACCTACTAGAATCATACGGGCCAGAATGTTTGGCCTACAGAGTAGTCAGAGTTGATTGATTTTTTCGCTTAAAACATCGTTTTTGTATTGAAAAAATAAGTTTTTCTTCGAAATAAATACAGTAAATGGTTTTGAAAAGAAAAGAGTTATTTAAGGGTAAAACGCTAAAATAAAATTTATGCGGCGAATGAAGTGGGGAAAATGAGCAGAGTTAGACTGAGGAAAACTTGGCATGATCAGGTTTGTCAAATACTTGAAAGCGGTCGGGTCAGAAGTCGAAATAATCAGCGGGTGTGTCGTTCTATTCTCTCTGCCCACCCCTGAAGCGACGTGTTAGTTAGTTTAATAAAGAAAAAAATCTATACATATACTTTTTTTTTAAATGTGTGCGGACAACACGTGTGGCTTCTCCCGCATACTGACTTTGTATATTAGAGAGTACATCCTTAACGGGGTTTACTTTTAGCGATCGAAACAAAAACTGAATTTACACCGAACCATTTTCTTAAAGAATTTGTTATTTAATTCTTTTTTTTCGATCTCCCATGTCTGAGAGAAAAAAAAGGCTTTGCCCGTGAGAGCAAAAAAACTAAGCATTTTTTTCAACAGTATAAACAAAAAAAAACTTAAGTTTAGAGCCCAGCTTGGAGTGAAATGTGGAAAAGAAACGTAAACAAGCAATCGGACAATGAAGTGAGTAAGAAGGGCAATTTAAATGTGGTATGAAGAAATAATGAGAATAAAAATTAATGAACCTTGAAGGTATCAAATTTTCATTTCATTATTATTTTGCCAACTTCGTTGCTAAAGTAGTTATACCGCAGATACTTAAAGTTTACATTCTGAGATCTCAACATAGATGAAGAAGGTTATGGAACTCTGAATATTTACAGGGCTTACGACCTGTCATAGGCTGGCTAAGCGATCACTTTAAAAACTTAATTTTTAAATGAAAATGACACTAAACCAAAACGTAAGGTGAATTGTGATTTCACCTCGATTTCGAAGATATTTTTTTTATCATTTGATTGAAAACAACATTACCGAGAATGTAATCGATGCCATTATTGCAACGCAAACAATAGCTGTTAGCAAATAGTACGGAAAAATAAAATGAATCACACGGGGAAGTATTTGTATTCTTATTGGTAATAAAACCTGTTAACTGAAATATTCGCATACGAGGATAACACTGCGATATCATGCGTTATTCACCAATATGTTATAGTAATATGATTTGAGGTGAGTGTTTCACCCCAGATTGATTAGCAATGGAAGTCGTACTTACTTGCTTAAAAAACATTTTATTTATTTAAATTATAAGTATAATCAAAAGTTAAGTCATGATAATCACGTCATACGTCTACCACTAGAATTTGAGACATATCGCTCACTCCTTTCAACGACGTCATAAATATAAAAAAAACTTGTTTTTTTCAGGAGATCGTTTTTAAAGTTAAAAAATATAATACAATGTATTAAAAATAAATATCAAGCCACTTATTGAACTTTTTACTGTGCAACAGATCTTTTTAGGTACCTTTTCCTCAAAATGCAAAAACCACACTTTCTGCCCTGTAGCGGGTAAATATTAAATTAAAAATATGCCTCTTTTGCTAGGATATAGTACATTTTCTGAGCATTCCAAAAAATGCGCAACTGAAAATTGACGATTTTTTATTTATGACGTTCTTGAAAGGAGTGAGCGATATAATGCCGTCCTGCCCGTAAACTGCACCTAGCTGGAGCAATAACACTGCTAAAAATGAAGTAATGAGCGCTAAGATCACATCTCGACGATCTTATAACATTTATTGACATTTTATTTATTGTTTCGGCATCCACTTGTGGTAAGACATGATGAAATTGTCAATGAAAAAAGTCGTTTTAACTCGAGTGGTAAAAAACATGTGTTTTCATTTACAATTGCATTTATTGACTAATCAACAATATTATACGAATTTTCGTTATTTTAGAGTGTTGATTATAAAAAAAACAGCAAACTTCAAAAGTGCAAACAAAACTTGATTCCTTTTTCTAAGCAGGATTACCGAAAGCGTGTCGATATTAAACACCAACGTCATTTCACGACGAGTGTCTTAAGACAATAAAAGTAATTTTGTTGGAATTTTGTATTGTTTATTTATATCTCTTGTGTCCGCCTCCGTAGTGTAATAGTCAGCACGCTCGGCTACCGTTCTGGAGGTCCCGGGTTCGATTCCCAGAGGGTTCAAATAAATAAAAGTGATTTTTTCACTCTAATATTTATTCCATATTACCCTGGACTGGTACCTGAAGCGAAAGGCTGATCACCTTTCTTTCATGTGTTAACGATCAAGATAACACTGCGTTTGTATGATGCAGTGCCCTATGCACCATTGGGGTGCGGATAAGGGTTTGAATTTGAATGAATTATTTATATCTAAATACAGTATTGATATTTTCAAATAAGAAATGATATTTGAATTATTTTAAGACTATTTTTTATATAACGGACTTTCGGCTTTAACAGACACCCCTTCCGCCCAATTAGTTAATTATATCAAGGTTTTACTGTAATAGTGTAGTATAGTACCATATGTCGGATATTACCAATAAATCTTTCGTAGTCCGATAGTAAAGCAAGATGCCGAATCACTGAACTTCCAAGGGCTTTCGTTTCCCGACATCGAGACAACATCGAGTTTATTGACAGTGAACAAACACTTACACAAGATACTAAATCGTATGCTGCTGGCTGTAATGAGTAACCTCAATATTTAGCCCGTATTAACAATGCACGATTGTGCGGTCATGCTGCAGTTCATGCGGGTGCATCTATTCATAAAAACGCTCATAATCAATTGCATTACAATATTATTTCAAGAGTTACCTTTGTAATCTAACGCAATAAATTGTAAACAGGTGATGCACGAACGCTAACCGTATTCATAGAGACTCGCCTGCACTGACATCACTAGGAAAAAACATCCAAGATTAAAACACTGACTGCGAATACTGCGGTTAAAGTGCATCATTGCTTTGCCATCAGTGTTCAAAACACACGCGAATGTCTTCGGGAATGCATATAGGGGACGATTCATTTTGTCTGTATCTTTCGGTATTGTCTATGTTTCCAGCCAGCTATGAATTTTGATCCGTTCATTGACGGTTTTTGGTCGCACACCAAAGCGTCGGAAATCAGTCTGTCGCTGTCATACGTACTCTATGAACTCTTCTGTATACTTTATTTTCAAGCACTATCTACCCTCTAACTGCAAACAGCTATATACGGTATCAAACGTTTTGACCAATATCACTAGTCTTTTTTTGGTTGGTTAAAAGTAATTGCTTCTTAGCAATAAGTTAAAATAAAATAAAATTGAAAAAATGTCATGCCGTCGCCTGTTTTCATTTCTTTCAACAAAATCACGACGGTTCAAGGTAAAGCGAACTATCTGTAATGTCGAATTGGCAATTCTTACAATATCCAGGGTTTCCAGGTTGTAATTCTGATAACACCGATTGGTCTCCCCATATGTCATCAGATAAGATTAAATTACGAGGTGGTGGCGTTGTCTGATTGCAGTTTTTAAATATCTATAGTATAAAAGCATTTTTTTAAATATTAGTGATATACATAAGTGATTTCAAAACAATGTTATTTTGTAAGTTATAAAACGCACCTTCTCTAATAACTGTCAAGAAACGCCTGAGACATTATTATTTATCATTAGAATCCTAACTGCCCATCAAACCTCCTCTCTTAGTTTTTCTCTCTACCTCCTTCCTTAAACTCCCTTTTTCCTTTGCCCTCCTTATTATCATCTTTTGTAATTTATGTTTTTTATATTTTAATTTGTAACTTATATTTTTTTTTATGTTTAAGTACTATCTACCCTCTGGTTGCAAACAGCTATATATGGTATCAAACGTTTTTATCAATATCACTAGTCTGTTTTTGTAAAATAGTTTATTAAGAGAATCTGTACATAAAACCTTTGTCCGCACTCAATAATTTACAAGCCATTGTATATATCAGATTGTCAAAATATACATATGTAGGTCGTATATTAAGTGAAGAAAAAATAGATGCACGTTTGAATGCGTGTATGTACTAAATAAAATCGACGTACAATACAGCACATGTGGTTAATTAGCAAATTACACCTGCGGTAAGATGTGAAGTAAGAATCAAAACCATTGTTGCCTACAACCAGTATATAGATAGTGATTACTGTTAGATAAACGCGCATTGTTTTAGATAAACTCATTTTCATTTCGCTGGTTCACGAAAACAGAGAACAGTTCTTGAATAAGATCGCTATAATACATTGACGTTTCAAAGAACCGTAGTTGCGTGCGTGATAAGAAAAAATTAATCGTAAAAAACACCGTTAATAAGAAATAATCCACATAATTATTTTATACTATAGAAAACTAACCAGTATTAAGGTACTAACCATATTACAGGTTGAAGTTGCAAATTAATAAGTAAAAAGGAAAAAAAAGCAGACAGTCAAACAGAAATTATTTTTTCATTTTCGGCAGTCACTTAGTAGTAAAATCTTTCCATTTTTAATTTAAGTTTTACTTAGACTTTCAACGTCCCAAGGTCACAACTATAAAAAATTTACATAGCTTCACATACGGTATTTGAAAATGATGCGGAATCCATCGAAACACGTGTCAGAATAGATTTTAAGAAATAGCGAGTATTTAATAAGTAAAACTTAAATTACAAATGAAATTATTTAATATCGGTATTGGTTGGTTGGAAGATATTGGTTTTTAGCAATAAGCCCGCCAATGGACGTATTTGTTTTCTGTACATGAAGTTTAAATAAATAAATATCGCGCAAAGGCTTCATCGAGAGTGAAAAAAATGGCAGACATCAGAGATTTACGCCTCTGTGTTCACAGCCTCATCGAATTACATATAAGGGTCATGGTCACCTTTGGAAATGTTAGAGCCTTGAATAACGCTTTGTCTATAAAATACCTCGAGATGAGACATTCACAAAATTACAGAACGCTCGTAAATCAATTTCCCACTGAAGTATGGCACTTACGATGAAACAAAATACGTATTCAAATGTCCGTGGGATAAAATATCAAGCGAGCCTGTTTTGTAAACAGATCAGGACCAGGACTATAATATAAGTATATATAAAAAGTTAATTATCGTTTGTTCGAAATTGTAAATCTCCTAAAAGTATAGTTGTTCACCGATTGTTTTGAAATTTTGACATCACGTTGCATTCGAATACGAGCGTGTTTTCATGTCACATGTAAAAAAAAAATATTTTTTTTAAGAAAAAAAACAGTTTTTTTAATTGTTTTATATATGTATATAAGTATGTAGCTTCTAAAATATTTTATACCAACGAGCATTTTTAGGCTTTGAGCATCGTCAGATTATGATTCGAAAAAATCGGCGGATATGTATGATGGGATGCATAAATGTGGAAGAGGCGAAGATTGTTTGCAAAGACAGTTTGGTGTGGCATTCTATCTTCTTTGCCTAGTGCCGAGGATCACCTTATATTTTGGAACAATGTTATTGAGAAATCATTTCCAATGCTATGCATTTTAAGCTAACATATAATACAAGTAAAGTACAAGATTGTGTAAACAACAAATCTACTACATGCATATATTTTATGTTGACAAATTTAACTCTATAATACGTAGTGCAGTATCGAACAGATTAATTGAAACAAAACTTTTTTTGTTGTATTTTCGTAAAAAAAGTTTTGTAAAATCTTTTGTTTATTAGTCATATCACCAAACCATATTTAATATGATCTTATTTGGGCTCAATCAAAGATTATACTCTTCTTGGCATCTATTATATAAGGTTTTGATACGTGGATGCCATTTTTTCGTCTTGAAACCTGAATTATGGACAAAATGAGCTTTTCCACCGTTGTGCAATCAATTTCGGAGAGCCGATTCTTATATATTGCCGATAGATTTTTAATTAGGTTTATTATGTCTGGCAAAATTCTTGAGCAGTCTAACACACTTTATTGTTTTTGTGTGAAAATTTTCAATTTTTTTTTTGGATTTGGATCTCAATTCTACTGGAATAGCAGTATCTATTCCAGTAGAATTGAGTGATACTTCTCGCTATTCATCATCTCAGTCACTGAAAGAAGCAGCCCTGGTCCATGATACGATAAACACCCCCAAAACATTTTTAGAGGGTGTTGAAAATACGAAAAAAAGTTTTGTTTCAATTAATCTGTTCGATACTGTATATGAAAAATGTTTATGTTTTACCTTACCCAAGATCGTGCGAGTTCGCGGACTAAGCCTTGTAGTCAATGTAAACGATGCTAAAGTATAAAACAAATTATTTTAACAGTTGGCAGCTGCGGCGCGACACCAAACACCACCAACAAAGAAACAAAATTACGCGCATATATAGCCACATTTTTTATAGATTGTATATGAAATAATTGAACTTAAAACATCATTTAAAATCTTTAATCAAATATACGTAGAAAATGTTTCATTGATACCTCTGTTTAAAGAATTATCTCTTGATTTTTGTAATAGGATGTAATTTCGTTTCAGTAATAGATGTTTTCCTTCTTCCGTGGTGTAGTGGCGCGATTGGCTACCGTATTGAAGGATCCAGGTTCGATTCCCAGGGAGGTCATAATAGATGTTAGTGATTTTTTAATCAAATGTTAATTTAATATCACACTGGACTGGTATCGCAGGATTATATAAGTAATACCACAAGATTTACGTTAAAAAAAAATTGTACTTATGGTATCTACTTGTCTAATCGATTACCGAATCTATAAAAAAATAAACATAATATAAGTATCGAAAAGATTTAATAAACACCGTGAAGGAAAATTTCATTAAAATAAGAAAGCCTGGAAATAAATATACAGATAGGGTCATTGCACGTCAATTCTCAATTCAAATAGCATAAAAGAAAGCACAGCTTTGATAAGTTATTATTCAAAAGAAATAATTCTATAAAAAAAATATAAAAAAGTAGTAATATAATTTTTTGACTACTATATTAATACACATTTTATAAGGTATTTAAATTTTTATTGCCAAGGTATGCACGCTTTTTTGGTTGTCACTATATCTTTTAACAATGAAAAACCACAAATTTCGTGCTACAAATATAAAAATATGTATTATAATATATTAATGATGCTCCAAATTAGATGGTTCTCCAATTCAATTACAAAAAATACTGTTCAAAATGCAATAAAACAATATAATGTCCATAAAAACGATATTATCTAAAATCTAGAACACAAAACTCATTACCAACAATTCTATAAACGTCTTTGGACCACTGAATCGGAAATATCAATTAATGAAATCTTCGAAATGGTTTAAAACAAGCATAAAAATCGTAATCTTCCTACTTTTTCAAATAAAATTATTGCCATGTTATTAGGAGAAAACAATTTAATTTTATTAGAAAATTGGATACATAATACAGCAGATCAACCGATAAAAATCAAACACTCATTTTTTCGTTCTCTTTGAATTTTGGATTTTATGTAAAACCAAGGAAATATATGGACTTTTCCCGGTAAAACACCTTAACCACAGTTTGTATTCTTATAATGTACTTAGATCGCTAAAAAATATTATTATATATTTTTACAAACTATCATGCGTATATTTTTTTGAGCAAATTTACTATACCAAAATACGTTTACGATGTTTTCTTGGTTGAGGTTTTTTATGCCTTGTTTATCTAGACTGATTTTTGACTGATTTTGGCTTTGAAACATCACAATAACGAAGGATTTAAGAAGAAAAGAAAAAGGGTAAAAATTTAAAATATCAATTATCTTAAAATGATTTATTTGGGACTTAGGCGAGCTTGGCATTTACCTAGAGAAGTGTTGTTAGCTCAATGTGTAGCAGGTATGTATGTACTTACATCTAAGAAGCGAATCTTAGCAAATCTGTGCTAATTTATGTCACGAGTTTTGCAGTATGAATCCCACTGCTGTAGGATGAAATGTATTTACCGTTTAGATTAATGTTATTGTGAAGTCTGTCAGAAATTCGTGGGAAGAAACTACCTACAAAATGTGAACAAAACATTACATATATTTAATATGATGCGAACTTCCATTAAATTAGTATACTTGAGCACGCCGTATTATTGAGGAAATGATTCAGCCACAACTTATTAAAATTTCAAATTAATATTTCTAAATTATTAGAATGAATTTTAGGACTTCAAAATGTAATTTGTACCAAAATAATGCCTTTATTCACGCAATCATATTATTTATATTTTTTTTTTACAAACTGACTTTCGAATAAAGTAGGGTAAAAGGTGGAGTAACTAGCATTTGCCAGTAAATTAGCAAGTTTTTTTTACAGTTTTATATTCTAAACCTGTTATAACTTAATTATTTTTCAACACCTAGATCCTGTTTTCAGAAACATGTGTTTTTTTTTAATCTACGATTCTACTGCTGATATAACATGCTACTATCCATTTGGATAAAAATATCTAATATACTTAATATTTTGACAACCAAAATAGGAAAATCGTAGGCTCCCGAAACTGCATTCCTCGAATTTGTTTTGAGTAATATTTATATTTCATTTTTAGTTTTTGAAAATATATAAGTAAACTCATTTGAAAACTAAATTCACTGACTTTCGACTGAATATCGGGACATTTTCTGGGTCATCGAGACGTATCAGTCGAGAATCGAATACTTTTGTAACTGTTTATGTGTTTTTTTTTAATATGTTTTATTTATGAAATATTTCTAGCATTTTTTAGTGTTATATTGTGAAGTTGGTAAATTTCAGCAAAAAAGTTCGTTACATAGAAAATAAGCGTTTGTTATATAGAAGGCATAATAAATTACGAATATAAATATGATTTATTGGCATAACATGGATACAAATTACGAAAGAATATGAATAACAGTAAGTAAACTGCCATAAGTAGTCGGTTACTATACGGTTTACCCCACATATTTAGAATCAACTGGCACAAAACAAATGGCCGCCCGGAGACCTAATAATACCAGTATAAAAAGCTGATATTAGCTAATGGATCTAGTCTGTGATGTTGCTCCTAAATGCCGACAGTTATTGAAAACCCCGACATTACCTCTCATAAAGCATCCCGCTAAACTAGGTGAATAAAACTAAACTTTGAACAGGTAATACTATCCATAGATTTGGAACACATTCTACCTGCAAACTAATAAAAATTAAGCTGATAACGTTAAGTGCCTGTCTATTGTCTTTGTAATTTACAATCCTAAAATATGTATTTAAATATTTTTAATATTATCTATATGGAGTAATATAAATAATATGTATAAATTGTATGTTTGTTTATATATTTATATCATTTGTTGTTATTTGAATGCATCCCGAGATATCGAATATGAACGTTCAAGTCTAAAAATAAATTTAAAACAAGAGTTAATATGTAGATATTAATGTTGGGATCTCAGATAGATTACACTTAAGTTCGAGTACTACAAATGTTCTCGAAACTAGTCGTGTTAACATTATTAAACCCAAAAAATGTTTATTTTTATATTTAAATCATCAAGGTCAATATTCAAATCATCACCACAAAGTCAATGCCAAATCAATCAATAATATAACTTAAGTTAACTTAAGTTCACGCTTGTTTGAATAGGCCCACAGAATGCGAAACAACCGTGAAAAAAAAACTACATAGACAGAAGGCATTTAATTTAATCTTAAGTTTCTATTTTAATGTGGAGTTCAATCAAATGAATACCATCATCTCGATCAATCAACAACCGTTAGTTTGGTAGCGGAGTGCGTTCATCGATACGAAGGAGTGTTCAGTGTTTAGATGTATACACAGCCACAAGGCGAATGCTTTAAACTGGTAAATCCCGAGTACTTCAACCATTTCTACCTCTTTCCTTCGGCACGCTTCCGCGTTGGCAAATCTTTTGTTTCAACGATTTGCATTTTTGCCGCGTGTGTTCAGTTACTAGCGCGCGTACGGCAGCGGAAGACTCGTATCAGCTGAGAGATCGGCTCCGGACCCACTTTCCAATGCGGCGACCTCACCTCGAGAACGACGTCACTGATCCTCGGATGATGAATCACGTGGCCCGACAGGTGCGAACGAACGCAGAAAACTCCCTTTCACGCTTGTACAATCCATCATTTAGTTGCGGACAGATTACTAAACTTTTTCTTTTTAGCGGGCTATCAAATCGAGTGGTTGCGGCTTGAACTAAATACAGCGACGCTGCGGAGGTATAGAGGTCGCCTGCGAGCATAACACGCAGTGTCTAACGGAAAAGTTGAGTCAATGCCACGGAGTAAATAAAGTGACTCATAGGGACTGGAATTGACACAAAGAAATGGGATGGGATGGAAATCCCACACAAAAAAAACTTTATTTTATATGAAAAGAGGTTACAGCTTTTTTCCATGCTCGATTTACTTAATAAAAAATTGTATTTATCATGAAATCGGTTACAATGATTATAATAAATTTAAATATTTCAAAATAGTTTTGTTAGTAAAACTAAATCATTGCTGCTAACATGTCATTTTACAGGGAAAAAATTTCATATTTTTCTTTCTTATCAACAATTTATTTATCATATCATAAACGATCATTTTTAACATAACGAAGTTGGTAATTCACTCAACTAATGTATAATATGCATTGTTTTGTTTGTTTTGTTTTACTGCGATTTGAATATCGGAGATATTGGTTCGACATAATTCCAGACATATAGTCTGTCAAATTTTCACGAAAAAAAAATGAAATATACAGTAACAAAAACATCACACACATAAATATTTTTTGTCATAATGCATATCTTAATGCTTTCTTATCAGCATTTCTTAGATAATGAGTAGGAAGTGTTTTACTGTCATAAACTCCACACAAAGACGCGTCAAGTGCGGAATGCGCATCCGAATGCCACATTACCCGTTCCTATCGAGATAATCCGAGGCATCGAGTCGGAAGAGAAACAGAATTACGTATTATAATCAACTCAGCTGGCATAGGTACCGCCGGTAATGCGGTGGACGACGAGACGATCGGCATAGCAACAGAGCCAATGAGAGCTCATTGGCTGGCGCGAATCAGTCGCACTGTTGTGGTCTAGTCTGGAGAAATGGTACGCAAACTGTGGCACACGCAGTGGCGTGCACATAGTTTTTAGCGAGGTTAGGTTAAGTGGGGTGGGTTGTAAGATAAGGTAGGCATTGGTTTTTTGGCATATATGAAATCTACGACCTTGGTCTCCCGTATAACTGGTTAAACTGAAAATTATGTATATCGCCCGCATTAAAATTTTCAATTTCGTAAGCTTGATTTTTTTGTTTCTTAATATTTTTTAACAAATTTCCCATGTTTTAAAATACTATTGTACTTTGTAAGATTTTAATATATAAATTATCCCTCACATTACTAAGATATATGCTGTATTTTGTAAAAATAAGTCAATGTTGTCTACCTCAGCGTAGAATTAAAAAATAAAAACATAATGCGATATATTCTGATATCGTTATTTTCTGCCTGTATCGTCATATATATTAAATGAAAAGTGTGAAACCAATCGAAAAACATGATAGAAAATGAAACTATCGTATGTCCTAAAGGTTGCGGTGGGCAAATGCCGGATGAATATGGTCAAATGACATTACATCATGTAATACCGAAAATATTCATAAAGTACAACGTAATTATATAAAATACAACATTTAAAATGCCTTAAAGAAAATTTGATGAAATTATTAATGAAAAAAAAAACGATCGATTTATACAAATTATATGAATTAGTTAATATTTACGTTTCGGAAAATTATTGCGATTAATTATTTATATTTTTTGAAGAAACTGGTGTCTTTTTATGTTTGAGTTTAACTTATAACCTTGGTCTGGAGATTTAATAGACTTTTAAAATAATATGTGAAAAATGATAAATTGTTTAAAGTATTATTTTAAAATGATAATAAAAATATTAGTAGTTAAACTGTAAAATGAAAAAAGTAATTTGATTGGTCGATAAGATGGACGCATAAAAAAATGAGCTAACGGAGACTTCTGTAAACCCAGCCAAGGACTGGGAGGAATTGAGGTTTAAACCTTTGAGAATCTCTGGTGTATAATAATCCACGTATTTATTTGCATCCAAACATAAATAACGATAATTATATCAGTTTTAGGTTTAGGAGACGGCGTTCATTGGTGCCCAATCTTGCGTTTCGCCTTCAGACAATCGTTATGAAAGCAACAGTCGGTCAGGCAGCGCTCGGGAACTCGGCTGTGACAGTTTCCAGTTTCCATTGCCAAATACGTAACGATTAGCGTTACTTTTATTTGTCGTCCGTGACGGCGAACAATTAGGCGTACTTTTCGCTCTGGATTGGCGAAAGTACTCGAACAGCAAAACAATGGATCGCTAATTTGCACCAATACTTTTAAACTTGCCTCATAATTGTCGCACGCCGAAAGCAGTGTTCGGCGGAACATAAATGAATTTAAATGAGTAAATTAAATGATATCAATCAAATAAAATGAAATCGGTAGTGTAAAGGCAAAGGGGTATATCTGTCTCAGACCAAATTTTACAGGATAGCAAAAAAAAACCTGTGAAATTAAATAACTCATTTGTTTTATGTATTTTTATATGTACATATCTTAACTAACTAACCATCACGCCGCTTCCCCGCAGGGGTAGGCAGAGAGAATAGAGCGCCACAGCACTCTGTCCTTGCAAACATTCATCGCCTCTTCCACGTTCATGCATCTCCTCATACATACCCGCCGATTGTTACGACTCCTAACCTGGCCACTTTCAAGTATTTGGCATACCTGATCGTGCCATGCTTTTCTCGGTCTTCCTCTGCTTCTTTTACCGCTAAAATTCGCCTCATAAATTTGTTTTACCGTTCTTTCCTAAATAAGTATTGTAATAAGTAAATAAGTAATAAATAATAAAATCTAACTAAATAAGTATTATAACTACAGCTATATCCTTTTGCCAGATTATGGAATACACTATTTTAGACACTTTGTGGAACAAACTTAGAAAATGAAAAATTTGACAGATATAGCGAATGTAGTTGTAAAAAGGAGCAGAGGAAAACCGAGAAAACTCGGCATGAACAGGTATATCAAATACTTGAAAGTGGTGAGGTCAACATTCTAAATATATCGGCTGGTATATATGTGGAGATGCATGAATGTGGAAGTGGTTAAAAAAGTTTGCAAAGAGTGGTGCGGCGTTCCATTTTCTCTGCCTACCCCTTTAGGGAGCGGAGTAATGGTCAGTTAGTTTTTTTTTTAAATTATATAAATACTTCTAAAATGGAAAAAGAACTAGCATGTGAAAGGAATCCACCACCATTGCATATATACAAGTTTAACAAATTAACGTAATATGGTTGTTCAACAATAGCCAGAATCGTGAACGTTGCCCAAGTGTAAAAAGTGATCACTAAACCAGCCGAATGCCAGGTCGTAAGCCCTGTGATGCTCAAACTTCCATCTTCCTTCATAGAAAAAAAAAACGATTGAGGTTTCATCTCATGTTGAGGTACCTATAATATTAATATTAAAAACTTATAAAGACGTCATTTTATTACAATTTCCTCTTAGATCATATACATATACTTATATATATAAATATAAAGCCACATCCGTTTCCTTGGACCTATGTATGATACTATAACAGGTACCACCTACTTCGCAACAATGAACTAAATATTATAAGTATGCCAAACGAAAGATTTATTTAATAAATACAACAATATTTACATACCGCAATTGGCCGACCTGCTATTCAGCACAATAATAATTACTTTCAAACGTCACAATAAAACATATTCAATGTTTGAAATAATGAATTTATGATTTTTCCATTTACCAACCTGCTAAATATCATTATATAAAATCACTATAAGTATTTATATTATCTTCTTCTAACCATTATTCGCACCAAATGGTGCATAGGACACTGCATCGTAGTGACGCAGTGTTATCTTGATCGTTACTTACATGAAGGCAAGGTGATCAGTCCTGCAGTTCAGGGATCAGCCCAGGGTAAAATTTAATAAATATTAGATTGTAAAACTACCAATATTTATTTTCAACCATCTTGGGAATCCAATCCGGGACCTCCAGCACCAACCATTTCACCACGGAAGCGGACATATATTATAATACAACTTAATTATAATTTCAATCGCTTTCTAAGCAAACAGTTTCTTATACGAGACTAATAATTCTACTTAAAGTATTGACATAACCAGATATTTATCTAGTGATTTTTAACAAAGTTATTTTGTAACTTTTTTACTGAGACATGACAGTTACAAAATTGTGCGTATATTAATTTACAATTATTTTTTTGACTACTGATTGATTATATCGAACACTACCTTTTGTATACATACGTATTTCGTTATGGTGTCTTAAACTGAGAATTAATATTGACAGGCTGAAAATGTAAATTGTCAGTAAACGGAAAAACACGCATGTGACAAGTGCGGCGAGTAAACAAAGGATTTTTTAGCGAATTTCACGTGGAATCGCTAACCATATTAATTGACTTCACGTGAACTTCTCGAGGTTGTTCATACTTACGTTATAACCATTATTTAATTATGTTTAAACTCGGGGTACACATAAAAGTAAACAACCTTAAAATACCATTTCATTTAAAAAGTACATATGTACTCATATTAACGTATGTAGATAGGTAGGTATAAACATGTGTATGTAGATATATTTTTGGAATATGATGGAAAGATTTCATATAGGTCAGGGGTAGTCAATTTTTTAAAAAGCACGATATTACTGCACATTTCTTGTTCATCCAATTCAAAAAGGCATGAAGAACTGTTGGTTGTATAGAGTAGTAAAAGTAAGTCCTTTTGAAAAGGTCAAGTTTTGGGATTACCACCCTAACGTCGAGCAATCGATGGGGTAGTAAGTACATATCGCTCACTCCGTTCAACGACGTCATATATCAAAAAACTTGATTTTCAGGAGATCGATTTTGAAGTTTAAGAATATAATAAAATGTGTTAAAAATGAATATCAAGCCACTTATTGAACTTTTTACTGTGCAACAGATCTTTTTAGGTAAACCTGAAGTTTTTTTTGTCCATTTGAAAAATATTTAGTATTTTTTAAAAAAAAAAAATAGAAAAATACCTTTTCTTTAAAGTGCAAAAACAACAATTTCTGCCCTGTAGCGGGTAAATATTAAGTTGAAAATATGCCGCTTTTGATGGGAAATAGTACATTTTCTGGGCATTCTGAAAACACGCACAACTGAAAATTGACGTTTTTTTTATATATGACGTTGTTAAAGGAGTGAGCGATATGTTAGGTTGTCGAAACGTTAAATCGTTAAAAATATGTACTAAAAACTTTTCATTGCAAAACCCACTAAAAATTAAGATTCAGTCTTGAAAACACAAAGTAAAAAAAACATCAAATGATGTTTAAGGTGCAAAAGAGAGAGAGTTTGCGGACACCATAAAGAAAATAAATCTGGAGTGGAAATAAATGCGAAGTGATAAGTATTATATATTGCAAGGCTAGTCGAAGATGCTTGCTGCAAAGACGTATATTACACTAAGTTGCTACAGTGTATAGAGCGCCAGAAGACAAAGTAAAAATAGCAATAATGATTGCCAACCCTAACTTTCGAGTAGCACAATAAGGAATTAATAATTGCATATAAAAACTAAGATTATTATAATATATTTTTGAATATCAATGAGCATTTATATCTGTTTATTTTTATTTTTTTGCCACGAAGACAAATAAACAATAACACCGAACACATAAAAACTATCCAAAATAAAAGTCTTTGAATCCATAAAACCGGTGGAGCAAGTTATGCTTTGTTACTACTAAGAATCAAGGGCAAAGTAACTCGAAGTGTAAGGAAAAAACAAAAAAAACATGACGAGTATTTTATTATATAATGCAAATTTGCATAATAAAAAAGAGATCACTACACAATGGTTTGGCTCAGTTAATGATTTATCATTCTCAATACAATAACTGATATTATACAGGTGGCACTAAATTAACCACCCTATCGGAAAATGTTATAATTTTTGCAAATAGCGTCGTACGTCAATCATATTTGACATTTGTGAACAAGACAGTTGCATTATACAAACAAACTGATAAAACGAGTAAAATCGCTCACTCCTTTCAAGAACGTCATAAATCAAAAAACTTGATTTTTCAGGAGAACTTTTTTAAAGTTTAAAAATATAATACAATGTATTAAAAATAAATATCAAGCCACTTATTGAACTTTTTACTGTGCAACAGATCTTTTAAGGTAAAACCTAAAGGTTTTTTCTCCATTTGAAAATATTTAGTAAATTAAAAAAAAATTAAACAAAACCTTTTCTTCAGAATGCAAAAACAACACTTTCAGCCCTGTAGCGGGTAAATATTAAGTTAAAAATATGCCTCTTTTGCTGGGATATAGTACATTTTCTGGGCATTCCGAAAACATGCACAACTGAAAATTGACGATTTTTGATTTATGACGTTCTTGAAAGGAGTGAGCGAAATGTGTAACAACACTGGCGGCAGCCACTTGACGGATGTCATCTTTTCCACACAGAAAAAGTTGTAATGATCCAAATAAAGATTTCCATCACTCAAAATATTTTTTTTATTTATTGAAAAAGGTGATTCAAAAATTAAATAAAATGATTAACTTTTAGCCACTCTAAATTTGTTTGTATACTGCAGCTGTCTAGTTCACAAATATCAAATATGATTGACGGCATTTGCAAAAATTATAACATCTTCCGATATCGTGATAACTTTTGTGCCATTCTGTAATATCCTGAATGTATGTACATAAATATTAAGAAATACGTCGAACCTAAAAAACACACATTCGCAGCTCAAAAACGAGACAAATAAACCACAAAACTATATGTGCAAAAAACATGATTTCAGCTAAGCTAGATGACGTTATGACTAATACTGACACTCGTTTGAACGCGATCATCTTTAAACACTACCATTTTTTACTCTAAATAACAAATTTGCTAAGCTCACGACGAATTGTTTTAATGGCAATCAGAAAGAGAATACGTGATTTTACAATTTGGCTGATTACTTGGTAACTCACTCCAAAAAACAAAAGTCCGTTTTAAGTCGTGACCATTTAAATGCTCAAGTTGTGCGAATAAAATAAAAGATTCGACTCTTTTCCAGCAGATAGGGTCGTTTCTAAAGTCGGTAATGCAATGTTTAAAGTATCGAATATTAAAAATGAATTTTAATGATTCAAATGATGTTACTATACAGGTTTTCCACTTCGAATTGGGCGTTTTATTGTGTTTTATAAATAAAAAAAAACATGTTCATATAAATATAGGGTCCGCCATCTAAAGTTTTTTTTTTCAACTAGTGCTTATTTCGTGAATGGTAACACTTAGCTCATGTCTGATTTGACAGATAATTAGTTTTATCCTTCCGCTGAGCGAATATGGTTGTGTATACGCTTGAACAACGCTGGGAAATATTGCGACATTACTTTGAAAATCATGGTAATGTTGCAGAATGTGTGCGAAAATTGCGTACGGTTTTTGGAAGAAGAGAAGCACCGTCAGCTCCGTATGTTCGTTATCTTGTGAAAAAAGTGAAAGAAACTGGCATCCTCATCGATAAACCAAAGCGTGAAAAGCCAAAAACAGTGCGTACACCCGAGAATATCGATGTTGTGGCAGAAAGTGTGCGTGAAGCGCCATCAACATCAATTCACCGTCGTTCTCAACAATTGAACATTTCGGAGACATCATTGAGACGAATTTTGCATAAAGACCTTGGTATGACGCCATACAAAGTCCAATTGGTTCAGGAGTTGAAGCCAACTGACCATCCAATGCGTTTTCGCTTCGCTGAGTGGGCCTGCGATCGACTTACAGAAGATGCCGATTTTGCCAAAAAAATCATCTTTTCGGATGAAGCTCATTTTGATCTTGGCGGGTATGTAAACAAGCAAAATTGTCGTATTTGGGGCACAGAAAACCCGCACGCATACATTGAAAAGCCGGTACACCCAAAACGAGTCACTGTTTGGTGCGGATTTTGGTCCAGAGGCATAATTGGGCCATTTTTCTTTGAAAATGAGCAAGGAGTGGCCGTTACAGTCAATGGCGATCGTTATCGGGCCATGTTGAACGGATTTTTGTTCACAAAAATTGAAGAGGAGGATATTGGCAACATTTGGTTTCAACAGGACGGCGCTACGTGCCACACAGCCGAAGCTACACTCGATGTTTTGCGCCCTGTTTTTGAAAAAAAAAAGTTATTTGGCGGACCCTTTAGGTATTACATATAATATCAGTATATATACCAGCCCAGATCTTTTATTCTTAAGACAAGTTGGCGAGCCTGCGCGGCGCGCTGTCATAATCTGTGAGCGCGATGTGTACTCAAGTTTTCAGACGAGATTTTCAATACTACTTTGAATCATGAGTAGGTACTACTCTGGATATATTTTTTTAAATAAAATACAATATAACATCCGATTTGCTTTGTAAAACGTCTAAAATTATACAAAAACCTGTAAAATTATACAAATAATATTTTCAATTTCCATTTTAAAAATGAGGAAACACGAAACAGCTGGTCAGATGAATAAAACAAAATCTTGATATGTAAGTGGAATTTTGGACCCACTCAAAAAAAAATGTTGCGTTTAGAAAATTAATTTAACATTGTACTGAAATAAAAATATTTACCACTTTCATTGTTACTGTCAGCTTTATTTATAATAATTTAAAAAATAAAAATAAACTTGTAGAAGACCACGTTTTTCAGTTTATTAATGTAAACACGACTTCTTTCGAGAATTGTAGATCTCAAAGACATATTCATTTTTTTTTTATTTAAATCATCATGTCGTTCCACAAAGTTAATGCCAAATCAATAAATAATATTATTTATAAAAAATTAAAATACCTCATTTCACTTTAATGGGTATATCGCTAATTAAGAGTATTTTCCAGAACATATTATGTAATCATAAACAATAAATACTTATATATTATTTTTCCGTAAGGATATTTTTTATCTGTAGGAGAAGTAGTGCGCAGTAGTGGTACATGATGTTAAAAAAATGAACACAGAATCTGTATTGTTCCATTTGATTGAATTATTTACGCATGATCCGCCACCAGTCACATTCAATTAATATATAAACACACTCGAGTATTCAAAAGCAATTATGTATCGGGAAACTTATGAAACAATGGCTCCCAAACGACAAAATAAAGGTCATTTGACAAAGGAAAATATATATTATAGTAAAAGTTCCAGCCTTGTTTTAGTCAACAAGGTAACGACACAATGTTGTTAAATACTTATATTATCAGTACAGGCAACTTGACAAAATTTATTTCTATAATTATCTACTGCGAATAAATTATAAATATTCACAATCCTCGACCTATGTATTGTAATTATGGCGACACAAACGTCCCTCGGATAAATTTATAATACTAATACTAATATTTTAGATATTTTATGTAGCGTTTTTTTCGTAAAATACTACCTCAAGGGCGCTTGAAAGTATCTGATCATATTGAAACATTCGTCTGTTTTACCAATTTTCATAATGCTTTAGCGAGAATCATGGATCCGTTTTATTGTTGTTTGAAAACTAATAGAAATATATTAAGTATAGAAAACATGCTCAAAAATGCTTAATATTTAAAAAATAATTTTTTTTTCACATATGTAATAAAAAAGTACTATCCAAATTCCAAAGAGTATCATAACAGTCTATTAGATTTTATTATTTAAAAATTAATATTTCCAGGTAAGTACGAATTCCTTATTTTAATATTTAGTTCTCTTATGTACGACTTCACAAAACCTGTTTTTTTATGTGAACCTTGTAACTAAAAGTCCAGAAAAAACACATATCTATTGAAAATACTTATTGCGCATGAATGAAGTGCTTTAAATTCATATAAACGCAACCAGATTTATTTTGTTTAGCGAGATTTTTAACGCCAGTGAGTACAAATTCGAAATTTCTGTAATTTTTCTACCCTCCCGTTCGTTCAAGAATCGTAAATTTTTCTTGAAAACTAAAATATTTTCTTTCTAGAAATGTCAAACACAAATATAAAAAGATTGCGAGAATTGCTATAACAATGTCAGACGGAAGATGTTGTGTTTAAAATTAATCGTTAGCATATTTCTCGAATAATAGGATCATGTTATGGTCGAGTATCCAAAAACCTAACCTGTATACTGCGAATCAGTTTAATGGTGCTTATCCCGAGAGATCTAACAATTACTAACCTAACAAGTACTTGATGCGAAGTACATATAAGTTGTTTAACAGGTTTTCTTAACATTCAATTTTTATACAACTATTTTTATATCCAAAAGAGATAACGATAAGAACGTGATAGATCAAAGGAACAATCTTGAAAACAACTTAATAAAAATAAATAATTAGTTAAGTTGACTAAAACAAAAAAAGGAAGTAATTATAGTAACCATTTTCAGTTTTATTTTTATTTTTAAAACTACTGAAGCGAACGGACTATCGGGCAGGCAGAACGGGGACGGCTGGAGGCGTTTGAGATGTGGTGCTACAGGCGCATATTGGGCGTTCATTAGTCGGAATAAGTAGCGAACAACGAGGTATTTAGCAGGGCTGGAGAGTTTAGATGCTTACTAAATAAAATAACTCAACAGTGAACCAAATGGATAGGCAATAATATAAGACACCAAGGCTTGCTTCTTACGATTGCGGAAGGCATGTGCGAAGCCACAAATACACACACGCACACAAAATATCTATCACATGCTTATTAGTCGAACTAAATTTTCGGTATTAAGTGTTTCTAAATATGTATTGTTCAGAATGATTTACTTTTAAGGCATATTTGAGGCATTAACTTGAAATCTCATTGAGTTGATCAATTTATTCACTTGTTTTTTTTTAAATATCTGATCACAATGTTAGCGCTATAAATATTTAAAATATGAAATATGTAAAGCTATAAATGAAGTGTTTATTGTGTAATGATAGAGTAGCGAGTAAATTATCAACTGCACGCAACCTGTTATGGAAGTGTTGTTTCGCAAAGCCAACAATATCGCAGTATTTAGTAGGAAAAAACAAGGGTAGATATACAGTATTCTACAAAGGCTTGGAGATAATGTAACTTTTAACCCTATTGTGGCCGATTGCAGTTAGTAGGCCAACACAAGGTAGGGGTCACAATCTGACCTATTTTACCCCACCCTCGCACGAGCGTGAAACCGGAAAGTGAATATTATCGCACAAAGCTCTGCCGAACAACCAAAGGCTCGGATATTGCTTCCTTAGAAATGAAAACAAAGGAAAATTGAACGTGGAAATTTAAAGTTTTTAAAAAAAAATCTTCTTTTTATAATACATTTTTTTTGCCGCCTCACTAATCATAACCTGTTGAGAAATAGTTGAGAGTTAGTTTACATTATAGGTTCCCAATGAGCTAGAGAAGGCTGGAAATGTCTTTAAGGGATACTACAGGTCCTAGGAGACAGAACGGAAGGATGGAAAGTGGACAATATATTTTTATTCCTATTCCCCCCCCCCTACTATAAGGTAACTTTCCGTAACATAGAAATATCGGATTTAACATACTCTAAATATAAATGGATTTTTACGATTCAATATCAATAATTTCATATGCGAAATTCACTTCTCATCATTTATTATGTTAGCAATGTATTATATCATCAGTTTTAGTTTCAAGTTGGTAAAAATGCCTTTAAAACAAAAATTCCCACAGTCGTCAGTTCCACGCTTCTAATATCAAATTCGTCACAGGGTACGTACCTTCTGCGATAACAACAAATCGGCTGTCCAAATTTAAAACACAGTAAGGGACATTTTTTTTGCAGTAGGTTTTTTTGCATTTTTGAACTAAGTAGAGTCTACTTAGTCCATAAATGCAAAAAAAACCTACTACAAAAAAAATGTCCCTTACTGTGTTTTAAATTTGGACAGCCGAAATGCGCGGTAACAGGCATCGCGAGTTATGCTGCTCTAACTCTTGTGGTCGAAACAACTAATGACGACAAAATTGTTTTTAAAAAAAATTGGGACTTGAAATATGTATTGTAGATATCCCTTTTTCACATTCGTTTTAAAAGGCCATAAACTAGGCGAAACAATTGTCTCAAAATGTGTTTTTTTTTTATACAATAAAATACAACCTAGTAGACTCAAACAATCAGTGTTTGATTTGACATTTAATACATAAATTAAAATGGAGTTCTACAAATTAAACGCCGAATCTATAAATATAGATATTTCTTTAATTTCTGCACAGTGTTCAATAGTAAATATTAACAAAGACTAGTCCTTACTTTTTGTTTTGTGATTTTTTTAATGCAAATTTATACCGAAAATAAGTGAAAATTGCATATTAATTCCTGTCTGGCAACTTGGAAAGAAGACGAATTAATGAAGAATGGAGTGTTATGCGGGAAATGGAACATGGAAATGAACTGCATAGAATAAGTTACAAAAATAACAAGTACTTATTGTTAAAAAAAACACTTAGTAATTAATATCTTAAAATATGTAATTTTATAAGAAATCACTATTAAAACTCGCATCCAATAACTACTGCTTATTTATTAAACTTTTTTCACAAACATTCGGATTTGTTTGTTCGCTGTCGAGTCATTTGTAATTATTTTTGCCATAAAAATGTTTGACTGGCTTCTTAAATGTAATCCAATTTGCGCCCATTTTCCACAATTACTGAAGTTTCAAAAGTTAAAATTTATCGAGGTTTGCGTAAACAAAGCAATTATACGATAATTAAAACGGAATCATACGAGCTATGGTCGCAGACTTCACTGAATGAATTCTGTGCTGCATAATGGAACATCACACCAGTGGCTAGCGATGTTACGTTCGGTATATCGAGTCGATTTCGAAAAAAATGTGTTTGTGCAAAATAAGTTATTTTTTTGCTAAAATAAAAATCGTCAAGCTTACTTAAATAAGTTTGACAAAATCGAGATGAGTTATCATACCAACGAGGGCAAAAGCTCACAAAACAAAAATATCTAACAATATTGTTAGGCATAAGTTTTGTACTGACATTTCTTGGAGGAACTGTATTTTACAGAATAAAATAACAACTAAGTATGTAGTTGTTAATGTATTCAATAATGTAGGTGTGTTACAAATGCTGGATTTGCAAAATATTTTTATTGGTATCTCAACAAAGAAGAAAAAGTTTGAAGCATACATCTTATCTTCATGCTGAGATATACATAGATAAAATCTTAGTGAAAAATATGTAAAGTTGAATATCAAGTTTACAATACAAACCAAAGAAGAATAAAAACTAAGAGTTTTGATACGAATCTAAATTATACTTTTTAAAAGAATGGACAAATAAAATTAATTATCTATAATTATTCAAGATTTTACACCTACTTTGATATAATTTTGTTAATAATTACGTTTATTATTCGTAATTTAGAAACTATAAACTTAACATTAAATTTTTTGATAAAATTCCATTTCTGAAAATCAAACTATATGTCTCGTAAAAGGAAAGAAGTAAACATAATAGTAACAAAACAAAGACAATATAGGATTTACTGAGAAAAACTTTTGGGCAGAAAAATTCATCAGTGCTCATAAAAAAACACAAAAAAATGGATATGGAAAACAAAATATCGATTTTCAAACGATATAGATAGTTCGAGCATCCCTAGAATACTAGCTACCTCAAGTCTGCTAAGCGACAATGATAAAGCTAATATAAATTTTGACATAGAAAACAAAATATCGATTTTTCAAACGATATAGATAGTTCGAGCATCCCTAGAATACTAGCTACCTCAAGTCTGCTAAGCGACAATGATAAAGCTAATATAAATTTGGACATAGAAAACAAAATATCGATTTTTCAAACGATTTTTTATCTCGAACATCCTTAGAGTAGTACTCGTAATGATTGAAGCTACCTCAAGTCTTCACCAAGCGACGATGATACAGCTAGTGTAACTGTAAACAGAGTGAAGCGCGTTACAGTAATGACTAATGACCAATACGAAAGTACCTGCAGATTCAAAACTATAATGGTCACAAAGCTTGGAGAAAGAGACAGTTTTCCCAGACAATACACACTATTTTATAACACTTTATTTGTTAACGTGTCGATCATTAGCGACTGGAGATCATTATTTGCGAAAACTGCAGGTAGAAAGAGAAGTAAAGATAAACCGGTAATTTTCCTTTCACATTTTACAAGTTACAAGTTACATTTATTCATATACTCCATAACGTCTCTTTTGATTCATCAAATTGACAGTACTATAGTAATAGAATAAAATAACTGGTCAAATTACAAGTTTAATAAAACTGAAAATCGTGTTTTCAAACGTCTCCTAGTATGAAAAATAATTCAAGAAGAATCTCCCAAACGTTTCATGAAGGTTTCTGCTCAATAAAATAAAATAAAAAAATAAAACTTACTCAACTCAACCATAGATGGTGCAGAGAACTCGCATGCAAAAGGAGGTATCAATTAAAGAATATGTACTTATGTACAACTTTCGAAATTTGAGTAGTGTTTTCAATCATGGGTAGAACGGTAAATGTTGCATGTTTGTAAAGTGATCAATTAAACCAGCCTATAACAGGTCGCAAGCCCTGTAAATATCCAGACTTACATCGATGTTGAGATGTTAATATAAATAACTAACAAGTGGACAAACCCAGATATGTGATGATTTGGACACACTCAAAATATTGTGATTTTTTTTTACATTTCCGCTGTATATTCAGAGTCAAAGAAACGAACAAAACTGTAATAAAAATAAAAAGACATTTTCAAGTTCACGATCGATCACAATTTGCCGAGCAATTCAACTCTTGTATGGAATCGTTCCGACAAATTGATTTGTAACGACACCCATTTTGAACATGCAAATACTCGTAATAGTTCATGGAAGGTTCCCATTAGGAAAAACACAGTCAGCGACTCGAAAGTCGGCCACAAGTATTACAAGGGAATCTCTATTATCCATCATAAGCCAGAATTATTCAGCTGACACGCGATCTCCGAGACTTGAGCCCTTAATGAGTCCGATCAATGCATGAGGTGAATGTACCAATAGCCTTCCAATATTATCTTTTACAAATTAACAAAAAAATATTACTGACATTATTTTTTGAAATCTCAATATCTTCAGTCTTCAAACCCTTATCCGCACCCCAATGGTGCATAGGGCACTGCATCATATAAATGCAGCATTATCTTGATCGTTAACACATGAAGGCAAGGTGATCACCTTGCCTATGTCGGTCGAATGCCTTAACTTCCATATTCTTCTTCACCTATATTGATATTTAATTAATATTACCCCGGACTGGTCCCTGAAACGCAGGAGTGATCACACTACCTTCATGTGAGTAACGATCAAGATAACACTGCGTCAATACGATGCAGTGCCCTATGCACCATTGGGTGCGTATAAGGGTTGGAAGAAGAGAATATTTATTTATTGTCTTTAATTCGATCAAGAACATAAGATAATAAATAAAGGAGTAAAATACGATTTTTCATAAATGCATCTGTCGTCAACTAACGTTAAATATCAGTTCTCTAGTTGTTCAGAGTCATTAAAACGAAAAAAAGGTACATAATTTATAACATTATACAGTCGAACTCGGTTATAACGAGGATGAAGGGACCGACTGAACTTGTTCGTTATAACCGTTCATCGTTTTATCCGAGAAAAGGTTTTTTTTTAATATTTACCTATAAACATGAAGTATGTTATTTGGAATGGTCACATAACACAATATGTCGAAATCGAAACAAAATTCAAATCCATAGTAATTTAAACCCATATGCGTGAAACCTTTTTTTACTGTCGGTGACAACACCAATTTAGTACTTAGAGTCATAAACGTAATCCGATCCCGGCGGCAACGGTCTAATTGCCCGGTTAGATTTTATTTCTTGAGGTCAAAAATGTTTTAAAACATTCAAATATTTACAACATTTAAAAAAGGCGATCTCTTTTTGCTCGCTATAGCCGAGAAGTTGCTCGTTATAACCGTGAATAAATGTATGGAGAAAACCAGAAACCAACATTTCAACAAATGTTTCCTCGTTATATCCGAGATCTCGCTATAATCGTGCTCGTAATAATCGAGTTCGACTGTATTTCTAAAATAGCAGGTGGTTGGTGTTGACTGCAAGTATCCATTAAATTCAGGGATATCTGCTTCCCATAACTAAACTGTAACTAGATAGATTACCGTTAAATCAGTTAAACAGTTCAATAATTTGATCGGGATGAGATAGACCAGTTGCGTCATTGTTGCTGATACCTCTAACTTAAAGAAAATGTTAACTGATGAATCGAACATAACCCATTTTGACTTGCAAACAATGCTTTAAAATGCTTATTGCATGGGCTGTAGCTGGTTAAGTACCCGGTTATTACCTTATTCAAAGTACATATTTTTATTGCAGCGAAAAACGAACTAAGTGGATTATTTGCATAATTTTATAATTCAACTAGTTGAATGCTGATTTAACATATTTTTACCTAATCATATTCTGATTTAAAAGACCGAAGTCAATTGTGTATTTTTTGTAATAAAGTACCGAAATATGATAAAAACAACTGGCAAAATAAATTGATAAGAAAGAAGTGTATTAATACGTTTAAAATGGATTTTATTTTCTGTTTTAACCCTTATCCGGACCCAATGGTGTATTATTATCATTAAATTTTCATGCCGAATCATATATTTTTATGATTCGGCAAGTTAAATGCTGATTTAACATATTTTACCTCATCATATTGTAATTCAAAAAGATCGAAATAATCAATTGCGTATTTTTTAAAAATAAAATATCACAATTTAGTACAAATTTTAGAAAAATAACAAGCAAAATAAATTACTAAAAATAAAGCGTCAATATCTTTAAAATTGATTCCGCTTGTTTTTAAACCTTTATCCTAAGCCAATTGTGCTTAGAGCACTGCACCGTATCTATGCTGCATTTCATTGATCGTTTATTACGTGATCCAGTTGATCCAGTGTTGTTAAATAAATATTTACGAAGAGAAAAATCACTGACATTTATTGACCCACGGGAATCGAACCCGGGACCTCCAGCACGTTCGCCAAACGCGTTTAATACAACACTACAGACATGGACAAATTCTTTATTCTTCTTCTTCTTTAGTTAGGACTGTGTCCTGTTATTCTCCGGTCCGCTCCTGGGAGGTGGAAGACCAGCTGTCTCCGTCGTTTAGGTGGTCTTCCTGGGAGTCTGTTACCTCTTTTTTTATTCTCTAAATTCTTCATTAAGTACTGAAAATGCATTTATTTACAATGCAACTGTTTGTGTTATTCACCACTATTTACAAATTTGACGAGCGAAAGAAACACTCGTGTAAGACGTAATAACGATAATCCAATCATGTTGTGATCGTGTCGGAGCTCGCAGCACAGCCAACGATATTGCGACAGATTGGGGTGGGTCGCCATCAAATATTAAAGTAGCCCAACTACCTGCTGGAAGCGGTCACGCGATGTTTGGCCGCCCGGTGCATTACCGATCCACCGTAAATACGGTAAGGTAGGTACTTCTCATTAATCTTGCAAAGTTTATGCATTCGGTTCCTGAAAATTGTACCGCCAAATTCTGATAATCATATCCAGACAAGGCATACATTAAATAGTGACGATTTGCTCGACCTCAGACTGGCCACACAATGAGTCATCCGTTCGATAAAACCTTCAGAAGGCGAAACAATGTTTCTGGGCTACCTTTAATTGAATTTGAAATATAAATACCGATAAAAAGCATAGGATGCTGGCAGATTCGATCGATAAAAACGATTATATTGGAGGATTTGGAGTGGTTTGACTTTGTGAGGAATGAAGAGATAAGGCGTAGGACGCAGCAAATCTCGGTCACAACTGTCGTCAAGAAAAGGCGATTCAGTCGGCTTGGCCATGTACTCCGCATGCCTCCCGAGAGCCGCCATCAAGCTTGCCTCTTTTACAAGGCATCAGGTTCGCGCCGCCCAGGACGACCACTGCTCGTCAGAACTTTTATTTAGAACGTTATTATTTTACATAACGATTTTTTTTTAATAATTAAAAAAAACTCAATCGTCTTCGGCCAATTGTAGTCAGTACCTTGAAGTTTAGCGTAGGTATGGCTTGTGTTGGACATTTTCAGCGACTGTAAATTTTGTTTATTTATTTGAGTTTCACTTGGTAAATAAGTAACTAACTAACTAACCATCAAGCGGCTTCCCCGCAGGGGTAGGCAGAGAGAAAAGAACGCTACACAACTCTGTCCTTGCAAACATTCTTCGCCTCTTCCACGTTCATGAATCTCCTCATACAGTGGTAAATACCACTATAAAATTGTATTGAAAAGTTGTATTTACCAAGTAAAAATTGGATAGATATTAACCACAACGTGACTGTCGAATCAATTAATGAAAAAAACGTAATATTCATTTCGTAACACGAATATAAGCCAGACGAAATTCCGTCAAATGAAAAAATATCTTTTAAACTGTTTTATGTTATCAATGTAATTTACTAATTTACACATCTTGATTACACAAGAAAACTTAGATCAAATGATGTGATCATATTATTCTATTTGATGATACTTTCATCGAGATGATGTTTCCAAATTCGGAGGGAGGAAAACGGGAAAGATCAAAGCCATGTTGAAGACGAATTGAACGACGGGCACACCACGATATCAATGTCGGCTGACAATGTTATATGATCTCAGCCCTGACAATGTCGAGTTGAACATATCGCTCACTCCTTTCAAGAACGTCATAAATCAAAAAACTCGATTTTTCAGGAGATCGTTTTTAAAGTTTAAAAATATAATACATTGTATTAAAAATAAATATCAAGGCACTTATTGAACTTTTTACTGTGCAACAGATATTTTTAGGTAAAACTTCAAGGTTTTTTCTCCATTTGAAAAATATTTAATATAATATATTATTAGATTAAAACCAATATTTTTAGCTTTTCCACTTTTTTTATTTGACCAGAGACCGGGTTTCGTCGTTACCGACATCATCAGACTGGTGATGTCGGTAACGACGAAACCCAGTCGCTGGTCAAATAAAAAAAGTGGAAAAGCTAAAAATATTGGTTTTAATCTAATAATACATTAAAAATGCAATTCCATCACGAAGTGTCAGTGGATAATATAAATATTTAATATTTTTTTTTAATTAAAACAATACCATTTCTTCAAAATGCAAAAACAACACTTTCTGCCCAGTAACGGGTAAATATTAAGTTAAAAATATGCCGCTTTTGCTGGGATATAGTTCATTTTCTGGGCATTCCGAAAACATGCACAACTGAAAATTGACGATTTTTCATTTATGACGTTCTTGAAAGAAGTGAGCGATATATCAAAATCCTCATATTCATCGTTAACCAATATTGATATAGGAACATTATTCATCCCATAGTAGAGCAACCCATTAGGTTTACTAAAACAATAAAATATCATCCCACCTAGAAATACACAAAAGAATCCTAAAAGAAATACTGTTTTTTATGCATTGTATGAATTTTCTTTAGTCAAAACATGTTATTTGGCAGTCAGCGACTTTTTCATTTCACTCTTCAATAATTTATTAGAAAATGTACTAATAACATACATACGAGTACAATAGCGTGGGAACATTCTTGGGAAATATTAGTTATGTTGTTTACTCGTAAAACCACTCGCCGAGATTTCGGTCTGCCTGTTTCGAGAAGACCCGTCTCTTCGTCAGGACAATCACCCGCATGCGAGTAACACTATACACCACTATCGAGTCACTATTCACACACTTTCACGTACGGAAAATATTTATCACATGCGTTATTAGTCAGGCCGAAGACCGACATGCACTAAGCTGATTCCGAAAATGAGGTCAAGGATCTGTCGGTATAGGAAAGTGGGATGGGACTTAAGTAGGTGGGAACAATTCTAGATTTTTAACTAATGATGTTTACTTTGAGTTGATCCGCTGATCAGAGATGCTGGTATAGTAATTGTCCTGACGAAGAGACGGGTACGTTTTAAAACCGCTGGAGTAAAATTTGATGAGCGAATATACGAGTATACTGACATATATTTTATTAAAATGTGTACCGCTTAGAATTCTTGAAATGTAAATAATACTTTACCTTTTATAAACTCGACACGTGGAATTGTTAATCCTTTTATCGGAGGTGTGTCTCCTGCGATCCTCGAACAAATCCTTGACGGCCGTCACCCCGAGCACGAAGAGCACGGGAATCATGGCCACTTCCTTGCCGAACGCGTTAATGGCGGGGAACCAGTTCAACAGCACTATGAGGATAAAGTACAGATTGGCCACTCGGTGGAACTGCTCCAGCAGGTTCTTGGGGATGAACGATAACAGAGTGTACTTGGTGGTCCGCACTTTATTGTCGATCCTCTTCCCGTTGGGGTGCTCCTTCTTGGGCGTCTTGGGGGGCACCACGTGGTTGGGCACGACCACCCGGTAGCGGCGCTCGTCCGCGGGCGGGGGGCGCCGCAGCAGCCAGCCGAGGGCGCGCCTCCACGCGGACGGCGCGGAGCTCCGACGCAGCGTGTAGATGGACTCGGAGCGCGAGGCCTGGCGCGAGTGGCCGCGCGCTGCTCCCCCGCCCCCGCCGGATGTAGCCGCGGAGGGCTCGCGGTGGCCCGGCGGCAGGATGAAGTCGGTCCGGCTGCCGGCGCGGCTGTGGCCCGGGCGCGAGGGGCCCTCACCGGGCAGCTGGCCCTGCGAGAGCGCGCGCTGGTGGCCGCGCGCGGGCGGCCGCAGCGCGGAGCGGGGCGCGCCGAGCGGCATGGCGCCCCCGTGGCTCACGGAGCGCGTGTGGCCGCGCCCCCGCGGGAAGAGATACGTGTGTTCCGGCCCCTCCAAGGTACCCACGGGGGTTGGCACGGGCTCTCCGCTCCCTGCTGAAGACATCCTTACACATCTGGAAATACAAAATTCGTATCAAACTCGCGTAATATAAGAGCGAAGACGAAGCTAATATTAATAGACAGGCATAGCAGATCGGCTGTCCAAACTCAAAACACAGTAAGGGACATTTTTTTTGTAGTACGTTTTTCTGCATTTTTGGACCAAGTAGGTTTTACTTGGTCCAAAAATGCAAAAAAAAACATACTAAAAAAATGTCCCTTACTGTGTTTTAAGTTTGGACAGCCGAGATGTTGTGTCCAGATGCGGTACCTTCAAGATTTTGGAGATTTTTAACTAATAATATATTTTTTCAAGTGTTTGTTTTTATTTTTGTACGTTTTAGCAGTGTGCAACTTATCCAAACTAGTACGAGTACAAGTATGCAATTCCAAGTGCCCAAGTTATTGCTGCTTTTCTATTTTACCTCTTCTATGGTGCCTTCTATTCCTCATTCATCATGTGTGTTATTTAACCTAACCTAACCTTAAGTAGCGTAACCAAACCTGATACTTTTAAAAAACATTTCATGCCTTTTTTTCAAATAAGCAACAATACAATAGTTTCGTTTTAATTTTAATTAATATAAGGCTAGGATACTGTTGAGTGCAACCAATAGAAAGCTCTTTTTAAGCATTTTTCATAAGGGAAATTGTGACAAAAACTAGTGGCTTATGATAACCATCCAAAGCTCTAAATATAAAATTTAAGTAAATTTATTCCGCTATTAAAAATATTTATTTTAATAAGCGACATTCACCGAATGGCATAATACATATTTGGAGAGTGAAGGGTATATTCATGCAAAAAAAATGTATTTGTCAAACTTTAAATTCATAAATATTAATAGTTTTGTTTATTTTAATTCATTCAATGCTACAATATCAAATAGGTTCGTCCGAAAACACGAATTAAAAATGAGGACAAAATATTTCGCAATGCTCATCTTATTTTCTTAAAAAATCTGCCAGATGTATTTCATGTTAAATGTTGAATATGTAACAAGAGAAGGCCACAAAATAGAGAAATACATATTTTTGCGTTTTAAAAAAAATATCAGATAGTTTAACCAAGTTTTAAAAAGTTCGTGTCCTTGCATCCACATTCAAACCAAAACATAAGGCATTTTAGAAATGTCACAAATTACAAACTTCGCAAAAATGGTTACATAAATTACATTACCTTATACTTCATCACAAAGAACAAAAAATTTCACGAAACGTCTTCATTGATGAAGACAGACGTAACCTTTCAATATAAGCATAAATTTTAACACATCAACAAAAACAGTACACGTTTCAATATTCGTACACGACGGCAACAAGCGGAACTCGGACGACACGACACAACGCGAAAACCGAACGAACAACACTGAACTGCGCGCGGTTCGCTAATGTCAAACTCCAGGTTAGCCAATGTATCAACGTTGAGTAAATGTATTGCCATGAGTATTATTTGCGAAATTAATTTGAAAACGAAGCAATCTGTTTATTTTATATTTTTCAACTTTTCATCCAACATGTATCTTTTATGATAATGGAGGATGAATATTTTTTTTAATGTAACATTTTGTAAGGAGAGTCAAATGATTTTTTACACGCACATACACACACACAAACACACACTTCACTTCAAACCATTATTCGCATCCAATGGTGCACAGGCCACTGATCACATAAACGCAGTGTAACCTTGATCGTTAACACATGAAGGAAAAGTGATCAGTCCTCCGATTCTGGTACCAGTCCAGGGTCTCACTTATATTTCAAAAATCACTTATATTTAAATAAATATTAATAGTTTTTTACCCCCCCCCCCCCCCCCCAGGGAAGGTTCAAATGAACCCCCCCTGGGAATCGAATCTAAGACCTTCATAACGGTAGGCGAGCGTGCTGACCATTACACGGAGGCGGAAACACACACACAAGCTTAGTATTGCACCTGCCGCTTCATTGAGTCGCTAAAACAAACTTTTTATTTTTATAACTGTATTGTCAATCGTTAATTTTAATCAGTCAAGTTTCAGTACATACATGATTTTATGAATTTTACTTTGAAGTTTTGCTGTTTTCAAAATATTGAAAAAAATTGCTTTAAAAAAATTACTAGAAAATAAAAAAATAGATTTGTAGTTCTTTTTCTATTTCAAGGTAGGTACTTTTATACTTTTCTTCACAAGTAGGTAGGCGCAGAGTGAATTGTCAAAAATAACATTTCCTGGTTTTCTGCATGTTGGTATCGCGCATTTGACGTAGTGCGTTGTCCGACATTTCCACCCGGCTGGGAGAGAAATCCTATAAATTTCGTATTCGGTGACGTCTACTGTAAATTGAAAAGATGGATGAAGAATACGACGCCATCGTCTTGGGCACCGGCCTCAAGGAATGCATTCTCAGCGGAATGTTATCCGTATCCGGGAAGAAAGTATTGCACATCGATCGTAACAAGTATTACGGCGGTGACTCCGCATCAATCACTCCGCTGGAGGAACTGTTCTCCAAGTTCGGGGCGCCCGCGCCCGACGAGACGTACGGTCGAGGACGGGATTGGAATGTGGATCTCATCCCGAAGTTCCTCATGGCGAACGGGCTGCTCGTCAAGCTGCTCATCCACACGGGCGTCACCCGATACTTGGAGTTCAAGTCGGTCGAGGGGAGCTACGTATATAAAGGAGGGAAGATCTCCAAAGTACCCGTAGACCAGAAGGAGGCGCTCGCGTCGGATCTGATGGGCGTCTTCGAGAAGAGGCGCTTCCGCAACTTCCTGATCTACGTTCAGGACTTCCAAGAGGACGACCCCAAGACGTGGAAGGACTTCGATCCGACCACGGCCAACATGCAGGCGCTGTACGACAAGTTCGGCCTGGACAAGGAGACGCAGGGCTTCACGGGCCATGCTCTGGCGCTGTACCGGGACGACGACTACCTGCTGCAGCCCGCGCAGCAGACGATCCGGCGCATCAAGCTGTACTCGGACTCGCTGGCGCGCTACGGCAAGTCGCCGTACCTGTACCCCATGTACGGGCTGGGCGAGCTGCCGCAGGGCTTCGCGCGCCTGTCGGCCATCTACGGGGGCACGTACATGCTGGACAAGCCCATCGACGGGCTGGTGCTGGACGAGGGCGGGCGCGTGACGGGCGTGCGCTCGGGCGCGGAGGTGGCGCGCTGCAAGCAGGTGTACTGCGACCCGAGCTACGTGCCGGAGCGCGTGCGCAAGCGCGGCCAGGTGGTGCGCTGCATCTGCCTGCTGGACCACCCCATCGCGCAGACCAAGGACGCGCTGTCCACGCAGATCATCATCCCGCAGAAGCAGGTGGGCCGGCACTCGGACATCTACGTGTCGCTCATCTCGTACACGCACCAGGTGAGCGCCAAGGGCTGGTTCGTGGGCATGGTGTCCACCACGGTGGAGACGGCCAACCCAGAGGCGGAGATCAAGCCGGGCCTGGACCTGCTGGGCTCCATCCGCCAGAAGTTCCTCTCCGTGTCCGACTACATGGAGCCCACGGACGACGGGCTGGGCAGCCAGATCTTCATCTCGCAGTCCTACGACGCCACCACGCACTTCGAGACCACCTGCCTGGACGTGCTGGACATCTTCAAGAGAGGAACGGGAGAGGAGTTCGACTTCTCCAAGATCAAGCTGGAGCTGGGAGACGAGGAGCAGTAACGGCCGGCGCCTCGAGCGCCTGGACTGGCTTTTACAGGAATTTATTGTAAAAATAGTACCACACTCGGGCATCGGGAGTATGTCGTATCGCTTACTATATTATATAGTTATCCTTAAGTTGTATCTGTAAATGTTTATATGTTGATGCTTCGGATGTTCGGATGTTTGGATGTTCAGATAGGGATGTGAACTAGAATATCGTGTGCGCGCTGACTCGTCTATTATTTCCGAGCCTTTACGACAGTAATCGCGAGCGTAAATGTTACATTAAGCTAAATTTATTTTAAATATTTTATTCTTTTAAAGAAAATCTCCAAAAATATATTAAGCCAGCTTTGATAATTACCAGTTATTATTTGATACTTTTTTACCGTATTTGTACTTTATAGCTTCCCACCCGATTTGTCACGGCGACTCCCCCGCTTGCTAACCTCATTACTTTACTAAGCGTCGCATTCCATGTGGTATGTTATCCCTAATTGTATTTACTATCATATCTCTTTTTTATGTATGTCTTAAAGCAAGTGATAAAAATAAATAAAAAAACTGTCAATTTAGTAGATATTTTGTTTAATTTTCGCAAATCTTTTTTAAACAGTACAAGTTATTATCTCTGCATCCGACATATATCATTCCTTGTAACGTAACTGGAGAAGAAAATACTTTTCCCGGTAGTTTGTATGTGGACGTGAGTAGTTTGGTCTCCGGATTTATAGTCTGTACGACTCCTTCGGTGGATATGCAGATGACGCAGCCGTCTTCCCCGAGTGTGGGTGTCGCGTACACCTCCGAAGTGTGTCGTTGTCTCGCATCGAGGACGTAATGCGCCTCATCGGGACTCCGCAAGAAGTAACTGTGGCGATCGTGGCAGCCAAAAACAATCATTTCTTTGTTACGAAGGGTATAAATAAGACTGGACGAAAATATCAGCCCACTTGTGTCAGTAAATTTCCATATCTGAAAAAGTCAATTTGAACTTATTATGATTTTATTATTTACTTTTATTATGATTAATATGCTTTGTTGGTGGGTATACAGAAAACATAGTTTTATGTCTCATAGCACTGAAATAAGTTGTAATAAACGATGCAAAGCACCCTTCTGTAAACCAAAGTAAGTGGAAAGTTTGCTTCATGAAAATATTGTTTCATTGCTGTGTGTATATTGTTTAAATTGTTATCAATATAATATCTAATAAATTGGCTCAAATATAATACGTTCTTTAATCTATGCGAGTTTTAATTTGGATCCAGATATTGCAAGACGTTGAAAGTAATGCTGAATCTAATACATATTATGTCATTTCCCATCAACAACTGAACCAATATTGGTTTATAAACAAGCTAAGAAAAACTTTCTGCGCTAAAAATTACGTCATTGTATATCTTGTTAAAGTGGGTAAAAATGCTACGAGATATCTGAAAAAGTATCCAATATGTTTGATGAAGGAACCATAAATACTGGCAAATTTCATTACAGAAATACATTATTTAAAGTTCAATACCAAGATTTCCAACATAACTGTTGTCAAAAAAAGGCGATTCGGTTGGCTAAGCTATGTACTCCGCATGCCTCCCGAGAGCCGCCATCAAGCTTGCCTCTTTTACAAGGCATCAGGTTCGCGCCGCCCAGGACGACCACTGCTGACAATTTATTGGCAGCTCTCGTCTGAACTTCGGGACGCGAACCTGACTTGGGAGGATGCAAGGGAGCTGACAGTCGACAGAAAAGCCTAGAGACAGTTTATGCACTCCATATGCTCTACATAGGGAGCAGATTTTGAAGATAAACTTTTAATATCATTGTTATAATGCAATACATGCCAACATACCAAGAATTAATAGCACGGTATTTATGATATGAGATATGCTACGCCCGCATACAAAAATAATTTATGTATGGCTTTATAACATTTTGACTGTCCAAATACTTGTTCACAAATCCGGATTATCCCCAATTAGGAGTTATTTTTGACATCTCAACACAGATGAAGAAGAATATGGAAGTCTGGGTATTTACAAGGCTTATGACCCTCATAGGCTAGTTTAAGTGATCACTTTACACACGTGTAACAGTCACCAATTCTACCCGTGATTGACAACCACACTACTCAAAGCTAAGGTAGTATTTTATAAAAATAAGAGCTTTCTCACTGTGTCACCATTAGAAACGTCCAAACAGTGAACAATTCCTTTTACTTCAGAAAATAAAACATGCAAGTCATTCTTCAGCATCTTAGGCATCGCAAAAACTGGACTGGATAGTTGTTTTTCCCATTTTATGGCTAAATGTTTTTTTGTCACTTCGCCGCAAACAATTGTTCCATCCAAGGTTGCTGCAAAAACATTGTTTATTGATATAGCCAAATCTGCGCAGATTCCTTGCTTCCCAACAGCGATGTTTGATATAATTTTTCCCGTCTGAAAAAAATAACTCAACGTAATCATAATAAAAACACAAGGTTATTTATCTTTTACAAGTGGCTATCAGTGTATTGGTATTGGAATAATGATAATGACATTGTGATAATAAGAATTTATAAATGAATATATAAAATAGGTATTAATTAGTACAAGAATTTTACAATCAAGAATCATTTTTATTTTAACAAAGAGATGCATACATTCAATAATAATAATACATTTATTTAATTTTTTAATTAATATATTAAATAATACACTAACCTTACTGCAAATGCTCCAAATTATACTGTCATAAGTAGCTGCATAAATTACAGATTGATAGTAACATGCTTTACTCTTGATCATATTACCAAGGGAACATTTCCACACTGTTTTGAAATCCTCTATTGACAAACACCACAGAGATCCATCGTAACATCCAAATGCTGCATATGGGTTGAAGGATTGATCTTCGAAGCATAGAATTGGTGCCTCCACCCGTGAAAAAACATCTATAATATTTTTCACACTCCCTGTCAATGCATCTACCGCTACAACTTTTCCAGAGTGACTGCCCACCAAAACTAAGGGTGGAATTCTGAAAATACATTAATGTATGTATGCAAGTATTTTCCTAAAAATTATTATGTACAACAAAAAAATTATATCACCGAATCGGGCACTGCAATGAACTAACGAATGTTCATTGTTGATTACAATTACTTTTTGATAGGCACTGTACTACAGTTGGGTTTTCGTATGACGTTGATAGTGAAACTGCCATTGTGGGTTAGATTCCCACCAATCGCAGCGAGAAATTAATAAATTAGATATCAGCATACGAGTACTATTAAAAAGTCACACTTTTTACTTTCAAAGTTCTTTGTGCTGTAAATACCAATAACTTAAAAGTAGCATGTTCACAATAAAATATTTTTTTATTCAATTTTATAAATATATCATTTGTAAAAGTTAAGAGTTTATGTTAGGAGAAATATGTATGAAAATATAACATAGCGATGCTTCTTTATGGATTGTTTTATTTAAGTGAACTGTCAATTGCAAACCTCGTATGTAATACTATAAATCAATTTGAATCTGTGTGATGGAAACCTTATTCATGAAATAAAACCCTTCCTCAATTTAATATCAATAATCAAATTAAAGATACATAATCATTTACCTGTCAGAAAAGTAAGTTACAGGACTGGCATCAACACATTTTCCCAAATCAACCTTCCATAACACGTCCAATTCAAATTTAATATTCAAAGTATTTTGTTCATTTGTAGATTTTTTGGAATGTTGTATTTGTGAATAGAGTTCAGCTTTTCTCTTTAATATGCCTCCGCTACCTTCAGCGCTACTCTCTGAGTGATTTATAGGATTACTGTTTGAGAATAATGCTTTTTTCGACTCGAGAAACTTTGTTTCTAAAGTTTCATATATGGTACTCAATGAATTTTCAGACATAAAGTAGGAAAACATATCCAAATAATTAGTTTGAGTAATGTTTTCTAATTTGTTGATAAGCTGCAAACAAGCTATAGAGTTACCACCAACTTGCAAAAATGTTTTATCACCTAAACATTTGATATCGTGTTTCCCAGATGGCAATATTTCATTGAGCGATTCATAGAATAAAGAGTGCAATTTCATTTTATTCAAATCTAATAATTTTTCATAAATACTGTACGATTGAGATAATGAAACTTTTCCATGTGTGGTTAAAGGAATTTTATTTATTCTATATATTACATCTGGCAGGGATTGTTTCTCCAATTTAATTTTTAAGTGATTCCATAGTGTTTCATTGGCATCTTTTACGGCTGAATACAAGAGTAGAATAGAATTATATTTAGGTAGCCAAACACAGGTGCAGTGATTGATTTCCGGATGATTAAAAACGCAGGTTTCAATTTCTAGTAAGTTAACTTTGTGGCCGTATCTCTTGATGACTCTATCACATCTGCCTTTAAAATATATTTGACCATTGTGTTTTATTTCGCCAAGATCGCCAGTTCCTCGCCAGAGAACAGTTTGATTACTCCAAGATAAAATGCTGTTATTTTTGCTGTCTTGTATTTCTGATCCAACTAAGCATTTGCGGATGGAGCTTCCTGAAATCAAATTAAGTTCAATGAAGTATGTTTCCTGTTCAAACAATTACATACTATTTATGAGAATATCATTCAATCAAAAAAGGGAGTGAATCAAAAAAGGTAAACTCACATTAAAAAAAAAGTTAAATATGTATATGTATTAACATCATTTTGAGAATTTCTAAGTCTTCGTACAATACAAGATTTAAAACCCTAGGTATTATTACCAATATGTATTATAGATATCTCAACAGAGACTAAGTAACTTTATGATGGGGATTATGGATGTCCAACCATTTACAAGGCTCGCAAACTGGCATTGGCTAGTTTAGATTGTGTACCATAAACCATTCCGTCCATGATTGAAAATCTCCGAGGATAGTGCTTGAAACCCACAATAAACGGTGCATTATGTATTGCATATTGTCAAAAATTAAAGTGATATGAAAGTTCAATCATGGTTAGAATAACAACGAGTACAAAGAGATAACATAAGCCAGCTGACAAGTTGTAGCCCCTGTAAATGCCCAGACTTTCATATTCCCTTCGTTTTGTCCCAGTTGAAACATCGACAATATACTATAGCTAAAAAAATATCAAGAAACACGGTTCAAAAAACAGATTACATTATTGCAAAAAAAAGCAATATTACCTATAAAAATTTCCCCACAGCCAGATTCGATAACTTGATTATTATCTTGGATTTGAATAAGAGTATCGGAGAGGGGAGTCCCTATTGAAATACAGGAATAAGTATTGCAAAAATCTATTTTAAGACAAGAAGCCCAACACGATATCTCCGTGATACCATAAAGATTGTAGATTTCCGTTTCATTATCTGGATGTTTCATTTTCTTAAATTTCTCATAATCGGGAAATTGTTCACCTCCAAGTGCCAATATCCTCAATTTAGATTTTTTGTTTAAAATAGTTTTCGTGATGTTTTCATGGCCTGATCGGAGAAATAGTGACGGTGTAGTTTGCCATATTGTAATGGCAATGGATTCTGAATCCTCTTGAAGAAACAGCTTAGGTAAATCTTGGTTATAATAAGAAACAATTAAAAGAGCGGCTCCGCCCATAGCCGCTAAATAAAGTTCCACAACTGATGGGTCAAAAGTCAGAGGGGTTGAAAAATAAATTACATCATCATCTTTAACATTAAATATCTCATTAAAAGATTCGATATTTGGATAAATACAATGATGAGGTACTGCTACATTTTTCGCAATTGATGTAGTTCCAGATGTTTTAATAAAGTATGCGATTTCATTCAATTTATAACTAGAAGTTAAAGTACATTCTGTTGACCATAAATGAAGATTAATATTAATGTTGTCAAGTTCAATCAATGTTGTCAAATTGGTAGAAGAGAAACCGTGATATGTGTCAGATCCGATAGCAAATATTTTATTAATATTTAAATCACAAATTAATTTTTGGTTTGCAGTTTCATTTAGTTCGGTATCCAAAAACGTAAAAGAGCAATGACATCTGTGTATTCTGAAAAAAAAAATGTTTATTCTAAATAACTGAAGAAAAACGTCGGAATATTTTAAAATTAGGTACTCAAAAACTTTTATCTGAAACTTACAATGATAAGATCGACGGAATTATAGGATTATGCTTCATCAAAACCCCTATATTTTCACCTCTAGAAACAATTTCTCTAAGAGCAATAAATAACTTATCGGACAATTCATATAATTGTCCGTAAGTAAACTTACAAACAATATTTTGCGCCTTGTGTGAAATCACAGCCAAATTATTTGGTTTGGTAGTTGCAACACGTTTGAAAACTTCCCAATAGGTCATTTTTTGTTCAGAAAAATTCATCGTCCTAATTATTGAGAAATAAGTCAAGCCGCAATAGAAAATATGTATCTTTGTACTTTTTTGTGGTACATATTTATAAAATTCAAATGTAGTGACACTGACGTTTGCGTGTTAGATTGGTTAAACTGAATATATCCACAGACAAAACCAGAAGTACCACGTTATAGTTTTTAAAAAATGTAGATAGCCCCTACCCGCTGAATTCACCACAAGTGGCAGGTGAATAGAACATTATTCAATTTTATTTACATTTTATTATCTTTACAGACGATCGAAAACAGAATAAAATAAAAATTCCCTGTAGGAATATTCAAATAATGAGTACTGGGTACGTACTTATCTTCTCAATTTATAAAATATTTATTAAAAATAATAATACATTATTAATTTGACGATGGCCCATATGGATTGTGCGTAAATGAATCAAATCCCTGGACTAAATCGTGCATAAAGCACCGCGTAGTATCGACATGGTGATAACACTCTGCTAACTTTATAATTAAGTATCAAACCGTACATTTCGCCTATGAAGTTTATTCTTTAAAAAAAACCTTTGTTGTCACTTCAAACATATTTTCAACTTTTCGAAATTTGAATAGCAAATATGGTTGTCAATCACAAGTAGAATGAAAAATGTTACACAGTATATAAAAAATAATTAAAGCTACGCAAATGATTTATTTCTCTTTACTTTTTTCTTTGACCCCTATTTGCTCTTAGATTGTGCATAGGGCACCGCAATGGTTCAATGATGTGTCAACTTGATCTCAATTATACGAAGGTTGGGTGTTTAGTCCCACCCTTCATATTCTTTGATAAGGGGGTGGAATAAATTTGAAGAGATATATGTAGATAATGTAAATAAAGTAACTCAGTGTGAAATACATTGCAGGTATATGTAAATTAAATTAAGGAGGAATAGTAATTAGGAAAATGGAAATGAAATGTAAAATAATAGCGAAAGAGGTCTATTTTTTCACCAAAGTCCATAAAAGGAATCGCGTGGTAACAAAGTCCTGTATTTATTCCGAATACTTGGCAAATGGATTTTCAGAAAGCAAAACGAATAAAAACTATTAAGAAAGACAAGATTTTCCTCAATTCGATTACATATAGATAAATGTAACAATGTTGCTAAAAAGTAGACGATAAAATAGCGCGGATATCATTCGTTTTTACTAGGTTCTATCTGAGGCCGATAAAATATTACGAGATAGGGGTAAGAGTGCGGAGTACAGCGAATAGGTAGATGCAAGTAAGTACTATGGGGATGAGTCTTTTTTGCAAGTCTGTAAAATTTCCGAACCAAACATCTCGAGACATTGTTATTCGTGTCTTTCTAGTTATGTAATGCGATAGAATACCGAATCGATACCACTGTTCTCGGTCAGAGATTTCGTCTAGCACACATGTACATGTAGATAACATTATTTAAGCATCTATTTTTGTTGTTGTTATTGTTATAAATTCATTGCTTAAGGAAAGAGACAAAATGGATAATGAAAATTGGTTCATTATTAATATGTACAATATAAGTGTTATATTTAAAGACAATATAAAACATATGTAATCCTTCATCTTGTCCAGAAAGGAAAAATCTTAAGTAGAAGAGATTTTTTAAAGCCGTTAAATAATTTATTGTAAGTTGTCAGCGACATTTATCATGAAAGAATTTAGAGACCTTGTATCTTTTCTTGTAAAAGGTAGTCAAGACAAATAAAAATACATAAACAAGACATAGTTAACATTTACGTTTTTAAGATACTATAATTTGTTAGTAAATAAGCCATTCATGTTTTCAGGCAGATAAGTGTAGCTTTTATTTAACGTTTAAGAGAATTCAATTCCCTAAGTTCGTGTAAATTAAAAAAATTGCTTAGATTATTTATAAAAGAGACAGATTTAAGTTCCTTTTTCATTTAGAACATGATCGCTAGCTTTTTACTTTTTTACTTTGTCATCTTTTTTATGTTTAAGTTTTAATTAAAAAAAATAAAATAAAAAATTGCTCACTGAGAGTCAAGTATTTTTATTTTTTTTTGTATTTAATTTAAGTTTTTTGTTTTTTGTATTAACTAATTATACTTAGAAACCTATACCCTTATACCCTGTACTATGACTATTTATTTTGTATACCCACACACAGGCCATGAATTTGTGGGATCTTTTTTTGTATTTATTTTTATTTTTTATAAATATTTTTTGTTTTTGAATTTATGTAATGCAAAAGAATTTTAAATAAAGAAAAAAAAAAAAAAAAAAATTGAAAACCCTGCAGTAAAATTGTTTAAACTAAAAAAGGTCATAAGCCCTATAATTGCACCGAATTATATAATCCCGTTATAAAAATCTTCATTTCTGTTGAGATATCTTTTGTATTAAAATATATTAAATTACCATTATATATGACATGTAATTTGTTATATTGTATGTGAAAGTGTTAATCATATTTCGGTTAGAAAAAGTCGTTTACATATAAAGGAAGGGAATTTTTATTTCATATAAAAAAGAACAGAGTATTTTTACAGTAAACAGATTTCATGACATATCGTCATCTAAATCCTCTCGTATTAATACACTATATTTTTAAAATAATAAAACCTGACATAGTAGGAATACGGCATTTTAATTTACAAAAATGTTTATACCATTATATCTTCTGTTCTTACCCTTACATGTAAACGAAGTTAATTCATTAAATAATCTTGAGATCGTTGCAATTGCACATGACTCCTAAAAACAATTCCTTGGAGGATAAATTCACCTAACAAAAAATTGTATATGGTAATACAAGAAAAAATCCAAAAAATGATCGTATCGGGCGTATTCTAGAATGTGTTTATGATTTGTACAGAATCCCGTATAAAAACCAGAAGGATATTTGCTAAATTACTTTACGATAATTCAATCAAATGTCGCTTCAAACTTGTACGTACATAAACACTTGTATAGTTTTTTATATCTAATACATTTTCCAAAAAAAACAAGTGATTTAGGTGTTTATAAGATATAGTTAAATATTAGTTAAACCAGCCGATGACAGGTCATTGGTTTTGTAAAAACCCAAAAGACTTGTTTCCTCCCCTAAAATTGTTTCGTCTATGTATACATCAATTATATATCTTTAAGGTATTTGAAAATAACTGCTAATGATTTAATACACTTAAAAATGTATTAATAAAACTGGGTTTAATTATAAATAATATTTTTATTTGATCATCTGTCGATGAAAAGGCTGCATTCAAAACATAAAGTATTAATTTAAAACCCAAACTCATTAATACTTTTAACTAAATTTAATAAGTCACCGGTATTTATGAATTGTTACGGAGTATTGTTGACGCCGAATGCTGAACGAAGTTGTGCTTTTGAAATCCAATATCCAAGAATCAAATATCGTAATACTGAATGGTCAAAAAATCTTTTATAATCGCCGGTGATAAAAAAGCTATTTTATTATCTTCTTTATCAAAGAAAACGCCTCCACATTGATGTGTCGAAGGAGTCATATGATATTTTCATGGTTACTGTACAAAAAGCATTATTTATTTTTAATTTGAATTTGTAATATCAAGACAATTTGTTATAACCGGATGAAATAATGAAATGTCTACATTTCTATTATGTTGGGTGAGTTGAAGGATTATGGACACAACATTGTATCCGTAAATAGGCACCCCTTCCTTAATTTCTTATTTTTCTTCATTTCCCGTACTGCCGATAGATCCTTAGCAGTGAATGTTCTGGGCAATGGGTACCTTATGACAACAGAGTTCCCTTTTATCTGCCATAAATGCGTTTTTGTTTACGAGTGATGGTGAATTATAAACATGATTTGATTGTATAGATTATTATTGTAGTTATGGTAGCTATAATTCATTATATTTTAATTACTTTGGCACTTTTTTATAAACTGTAAATAAAACTCAAACTTTTATTTTTCAACAATTTTTATTTTTGGTACATTCTGGTAAGTAAAAACATAGTAAGTACATGCCCATCTCTGAAGATGACAAGGCGCTAGTCAAAACTGGTTGGAAAAAAGTATCTACAAAAAATTTAAGTGGTTAAAAACAAAGTTTAAGTTGTATTTTATTATCATTGTATTTTAGTATACTGCAAGCAATGTATCCTTTTTTACCACATTATTAAAATAACTTTTTTTTTAATTTCATGTATAATGTAGCTTTAATTTATTTATGATTTGTTTTTATTTTACCATTAGAAATATCATCCGAATTTCAAGTTCGCAATATTTTAGATTTTCGAGAAATAGATATCATAGAAAAGAAAATCGACCCCACTTTTTGGACCCTAAAGTGTTGTGCTTTTAAAATCCTCAGTGGGTGATTACTTCATAAAAGCAATACCAAATTTTCAAATTATATATAAAGTTTAACATAATTTATGTTTCAACAAAAAAATGCATTTATACGTTTTCAATTACATTTATTTATCATTTAAGTTACTTTTATTGTACTAATTATTTAAGAAACCTCTCAACTCTGTCCACTATATACACTTTAATGAAAGTAATGAATTGGAAAATGGAAGGACCACCGTATAATTAATTATTGTTACTAAACTCGTAACTTCTAAGGCTACGCGTAATTAATAATCCCTTGTTTGTCAAACACAGAATTATTATTAAACAAAGTATTAATTTACACCTCGTGCGGTAAGGGTTAGGTGTTTAGAATTTAGGGGATGTTTGAAATAGAACTTTACTCAGGGGTAAGTGGAAAGTTTTGTAGTTCAGGCCTAAGTAGAACGTACAGTCAACTTGGGAATACACGTTCTCGTATCTTTGTAAATTGACTGGTATATTTATCCCTTGGGGGTCTGCTAAATATTTTGAAAAGGTAATCGTAGTTTATGAAATAAAACCAAAAATATATTTTTAAGTACTTGTTTTTTTTAAGTGCCTACGTCTGATAAAAACGATGTTTGATAGATGTTCGAATGATGAAATAAGGAAAGAATGTAAGGCTGAGATAAGCATTATCGATAAAATTAAGAAAGGTGTGTTGAGATGGTTTGGACATGTGGAGCGTATGAGTGAAGAAAGAAGGGTTAAACAAATTTATGAAGCGAATGTAATTGGAAAAAGAAGCAGAGGACGACCGAGGAAAACTTGGCACAATCAGGTATGTCAAATACTTGAAAGCGGCCGGGTCAGGAGTCGTAATAATCGTCGGGTATGTATGAGGAGATGCATGAATGTAGAAGAGGCAAAGAATGTTTGCAAAGACAGAGTGGTGTGGCGTTCGATTCTCTCTACCTACTCCTGCGGGGAAGCGGTGTGATGGTTAGTTAGTTAGTTTTTTTCTATGTCTGATATAATATAGCACCATTCATTGATTTATGTCATGAAATAATACAAAATTTTGGCAACAGCAAAAGTTAAATTTTCCGCTCCATAAATAAACCACGTTTTATTTCTCTTACTTGAAAATGAACATAATACAGTATGTTTTTACATTATTATGAAAATATAGCCTATATAGGGGTAGGCTGGAGGTGACTTGAAAGTATTCATGCGAGCCCCCTTTTAAATAGCAATAAATTGGTAAATTTACTATACAAAGTCCCATTTTCGGAAAATACAACCTCCAGGTAACAATTTTTTTTATTTACTTATAATATGCTTTCTTTTCAAAAAATATGTGTGTCTATGGTTGCCATAGGGTTGCCATAAATTCCAGAAATTTCTTTGGGACATTTTTTTTCCTCCGGAGGTTTTTTTGTTTGTTTTGCAGTTTAAGATTTTTCAGAACTGAAAATGTCATTATTTTCGGAAAACTTCCATCAAGGAGGCAAATTGAAGGTGTAATTTTTTGAGGTCTGTAGTTTCAGAGTAGGAGTTTGAACATTGTAGGAAAATCTTTTTTTTAAATGACAAGGTTCTAATGACCTTTTTTTAATGCACTGTATTCTTCTTCTGAACCTTATCCGAACCAAATGGTGTATAGGGAACTGGATCGAATTGATGCTGTATGAATTTATCGTTCATTACATAGAGGCGCGATGAGCAGTCCTGGCTATAGGTATCAGTATTAATTGATGTAAAAAAATAAGTTATTAAAAAAAACAATCACACTTTGTTCACCCTGATCACCAAACCCGGGACCTAATTCACAATAGTATATTACGCTGACCACCACACTACATAGGCAAACAGGTATTGAACTTTTAACGCGTTAATTATTTGTATAGCTTCACCTGAAAAAATACTAACTGGTTTTGGTTTCCTTACTTTTTATGCCTACAGCTAATTATTACAATGTGATTATTGCTAACTAATTATAACGCTGCTACTCTGCAAATATAAGCAAAGAGGATAGAATGCTAAAACTAGTTATATTTCCAAACATGCTTTGTCTCTTCCACATCTATACATCTCCCCATACGAGCACTCTGATTGTACAGACTCCTGACCTATCCACTAAATATTTGGTTTACCTGATGTACTATGTCTTCCTTGGCCTTTCTCGGTTTTTATTCCTGATCTTTTTTTTGCATTATTAATCTACTATACAGTTCCTCTATTATTTATTCACTGATATGCCTAAACTACCTTAACGCATGTTTAATCAATACTATATCAATATTGTTTTTCTTAGAATCGCATTATTTTCATAATTTCAAATTTCCTGTACTTTGTCCAATAGATCGTTATGAGGCCTGGTTTTAGGACTCCATAATAGATTGCTGAAATAGTTAAAAATATTTTATATTGACTTCAATTTGCTAATTTCAGTGCACCTTTCAACTCAAGGAAAAATTATCAACCGAGGTTCGATTCACAAATAATGAAATAAGATTTTTTGATAGTTTCTTTTTTACACGATCTTTGCGCTATTGAGGCTTTCCCGCTTTTCTTTGATAAGTTTATTTAAAAAAAATATCTCGCTGCACTACAATCCGGGTCACGTGCGATGCAGTACGGCTCTGGGCGAGGGGAAGCGCGCGGGGAGGGGTGAGACATACCGCGCGGCAAGGGGTGCGGGAAAAGCCGACGCGGAGGGGGTACGAGCGTCTCCATTTCCCCGAAGAAAATGCACTGACAATAGAAACTACACAAAAAACGAATCGATTAACTTCGAAAGGTTTGAATTCCCCGGCGTTGAAATCTCTTTTTTGACGCGGTGGTCTCGTTTTGCCGGGCCGGTGATCCGTCGGGCGCGGGTAGGCTTCGAGTATCGAGCGCCCGGGTCGCTCGGCGCTCGGCGCTCGGCGTTCAGTCTGCCGCGCCGAGCCGCAGCGCGCGCACGTGCCGCGGAAGCGTTAGGATGCGGCCGCGCTAGGAGATATGCCCGGCCCGCTGGCGCTACTGGCCGGCCTGTGCTGCCTGCGGCTAGCCGCCGGTGAGTCCCCAACCCCTTATCGATTTGTACTTTACTGCTCTCTCGTATTATCCAATACTACCCGCAATAACCTAGCTACACATGTACGAGCTGCACACTGACAACCGACCGACACTTAAGACGTTTAATTAATTTTTTTTAAATTACCCTAAAAGCCTCGTGTTAATATTTTTTTAAATTTTGTTATTTGTTGTACTTTATATATTTTTTTAAATTGTGTAATTTTTTATTTTATTTTTTTTTTTAAATTATAATTTCTTTTAAAAAACATTTTTAAAAATATATATTTTTCAAAGATAAATATTACAGAAATCAACCCCGTTTAAAAGTTGTAAATTACTTTATAAAAAATACAGATATAATTTTAAATTTTTTAAATATTTTTTTTTACACCAACCAAACCTTACTTTAATATTGCATTTTTCTTATCATGCTTGTTTATTTTATAGTAAATATTGTTACATAATTTCTGACAAATTTTTAGGCTTGTGTTTTGTGACTTTTAAAGACATAATTTAAACATTTATTTCTTAAAAATTCATAATACAATTTTCACATTTTATTTATAAAAAAATACCCGTATGTGTTCTACGTTTTCACAAAAAATACTGATTTTGTTATTCTAACTGCTTCACATTCTTCTCCTTTTCATGAAATTCCGCAATAAAAACGTTTTTATGTTTGGGGTAAAAAATCCTCCAATTTCCTTTGCTTTCGTCACTTTTCTTCCGTTGTCACGTTCGTCCTTTATTCGCACGATGACATAAACCTTTTTCGGACATGTTGTTTGGGTGACAGCCACCCCTAATTCTCGCGTCGTTTATATAACATTATCATTCTTGAGTCTTGACACAGAATACCTCGTACAACCCTCATTTTCTTTTTATTTCATTTCTACCCCAGGGTTTTAGTGACAATTCAGAATAAACAGAATTTAGACTTGAATTCTCTCCGCTAAACTTCCAAATTCTTCCATAAATTGTTTTATTTTTATTTTTTATATTGGAATATGATAGATTTCGTCACGTTCACTCAATCATTGGACAAGTATTAATTTTTTAAAATTGTAAAACTCTAATTTCGTCAATTGATTCGGCATTCACTCTATGGTAATATCTATCTTTGGTAAATACCACTATTTCTAATTATTAGCTAGATAAATCTGTATGTAGGGAGTAGCTCGTGTTTACTCAAAGTATTATTTGTATTTTATTTATTTAAATAAAAGTTTAAAAAATATATAAAGTCCATTTTAAAATGATAGCTTAACAAGTATTTATATTACCTATAAAAAACTATTACTAGTTAGATCATGAGATCCAAAACCAGTCATTAGTTAACAAAACTTATCTATTTATGTATCGATCTTTTTTATTTGGAAATGTAAATTACCTGTAATTTAAATATTATACTTTTTAAATTTTACAATATCTATATACCGATAGAATATCAGTTCGTATCTAAGTAAGAATTCAAAATAAAAAAGGTTTTTTTGGGAAAAATCTTCCATATCAATTGGTATCACATTTTCCCGAATACTAAATAAGAAATAACAAGTTCACAATTACTAGTCTGGTCTTGTGTCGGGTTATGGTTCCATGGAAGTGTCATAGACTTCTGAGTCAAAGGTACGTGGTTCAATCCATAGCTTCAGTCCTATTTTATAATGCTAGTTACCTAAGCCTATCTAAGCAATGATTTTAAAAGGAAGATTGTGCTTTATGAACCCAGTGTAGGCAACATTTATAGTAAAAATATTTTCACTATCATTTTTATTTTTAAGAACAACTTCCTGAAAATATGTAAATAACGACAGTCGGTTTCAAAATACTAAACTCCTATATTTTTATATAAAACAAATATTTTTCAATATTTTTTATCGGTAACATTTACTTTTTTGCAATACGGTTTGACGACTGATTTCAAAATGCCAGTGAAATGAATGAAACCTTCAGAAGTAAAACTAAAGTTATCTACGTAGTTGATGTGTTTGTAATCGAGCTTCAGAAAATGAAAGCTACCTAAATGAAATTACGAATTGTAATGTTTGACAGTAATGTGAAAATACTAACGAATATTGATGGAAAAAGTCGCTTCCAAAATTACCTGATTACTTAAACACGATTTGATTCATTAGCCTGGCGGGGTATGAGGAGATACACTGATGGCTAGAATAATGATTATTTACTTTTTTTATGCACATACCTAAGTCTAAATATTCTACAATGAACTTCCTCTATTTCTCCATTAACATCGCGTGTCCACACAACGCACCCTCACTCTATCTCACCCCTATTTTACTTTCAATCTTTTATCATTTTTTATTACGTCACGTATTTTTATAGTAGTCTGAACCCAAACAAATCGATCCTAAACTGTAAAAAAATAGTTTTCAAAAGTTCGAAAATAAATGTATCGACATTTTCTGTTTGATAGTTATGTATTGTACGTTACATATGCATAATTGTTATAATCTGTTGATTTTAACGCAATATTCATATTCAAATATAAAAATTATAATAGTAAAGTAAATTTCAAGTCCTATATCTCAAACGTATGAGAGAAGAATGCCGGAATAATTTTGTAAATGAGGATTAATATAAAATAGTATAAATTTTGACACGAGTCACATTATTAAAAAAAATCATTTTAGAAAACTTAACGTCAGGGTATTAAAAATTGATCATATTTTTTACGTAAATTAAAAAGTTTTCCAGAAAAAAATATATTAGATATCTCAATGAAATAATCGTTTATTTTTAAACGTAAAGATAACATTCAAGAAGTTCATGCATGTAAATAATTTATTTTATAAATTTTGAAAAAACCAGACTATTAATTAATTGCATAAATTTAATCATCATCTACATGTTGTAAATATAAATGTTCATTTGTTCAAAGTCTTTAATCATCTAAAGTTATTCACCTTTTGCTTTGAAAATTTGACACAACTTTGCAATAAAATACGCGCGTGTTTATATGTATATTTGTAACAAGTTAAATGAATGTTTCTTGTTTACCTGGGACAGGGTAAAAATATTTTTTTAATTTTTTTAGTGTAATGGTAGCGCCATCGGTTGCAAATAACTGTAACGTGTGCAATACTAAACATTGCTCATGGTGACACTATGCTTCTTGACACTGCTGTCACTCAGCATTTTTTTTGTTTTTGATTGCATAATAGTTTCACAGATTTTTAATATTTTCTTCGTTTCAAAAGCTCCTAGTAGAAAGTAAATCTACGCAAATATTTTTATTCATACCTATTGACATAACCTACGTCACCATCATATTGATTTTTGTACCTATTGATAAGCGGCGAAAAGCTTTTCATAAATGGACGCGATCATGCAAAGAAAAATCAACCTTGAACCCAGCATAATTAGGTGTCAATTTTCTCCGCTTCTCTTCCTCTAAATTACCTTTGACATGCATCCTCACGAAAACATGCACGGCAACATTTAAGTACCATTTATTTAAGTACCTACCTACCTAATAATGCTTTTTTAAACTTGTGTACCGACCATTATCAGCAGTGTAAATAAGGCTTTAGATTGTAGTATAATGGCACACTTATTCTTTTTTCCTTTGGTTTATACCGCAAAATGATACGTCAACTCTTTCTTTGCTCTGACTCAAAATGACTACTATTAATACACTATCGATAGCTCCTATGGGTCTTCTGCGATATCGCGACTTGTCGAAATCCGGCGCAGGGATGTCTAGACGGCGTCGGAGGAAAATGAATGGAAATTGGTAACATAAATCGAGTTCGAAATGAATAAATTATTACCAGAAAAACACTATTTATCTTTCGACTGTGTAGCGTAATTTTGAAACTAACTAAAACGAACTAAAACTAACTAACCATCACGCCGCTTCTCCGCAGGGGTAGGCAGAGAGAATTAGAACGCCACACCACTCTGTCTTTGCAAACATACTTCGCCTCTTCCACGTTCATGCATATCCTCATACAAACCCGCCGATTATTACGACTCCTTGCCTAACCGTTTTTAAGTGTTTGGCATTTCTGATCGTGCAAAGTTTTTCTCGGTCTTGCTCTGCTCCTTTTTCCAATTACATTCGCTTCATAAATTTGTTTTACCATTCTCTCCTCACTCATTCGTTCTACATGTCCAAACCATTTCAACACACCTTTCTCAATTTTATCGATAATGCTTATCTCAGCTTTGCATTCCTTCTTTATTTCACTATTCGAACATCTATCATACATCGTTTTGTCGCACATTCTTCTGAGAGATCGCATTTCGACTGCATTCGGTGTAATTTTGAATTTGTTAAATATTAAATGAAAATCAAAGTATTGTTAACGATTTTTAAAAAATGAGCAAAAAATTGTAAGTATGCTTAATTTTATATCGACTAAGCAAAGATATGGTCAAAATCTAGACTTTTTTTAAAATGAATTTACCCCATTGTCAACTAAATAAAGAATTTAAGATAACACTCTCCTTATCATTCATCTTACACTACTTCATAACTGCTGGTTTTGGAGTAGCCATTTCATCATCAGGTCAAATGAAGACTATTACCAGACACGTGCATGCCATATAGGTAGAAAAGCAGTGTAACCCGCGTGACCTGATGACAGTAGACCCAGTACCTACCCTAACTTACTAAGCAGTACCTAGCTTACCTTACTCTACTGCCTCTACTGCCTCTACTGCCTCTACTGCCTACCCTAATTAATGCTCTGTGCACGCAATTGACTATTATATTGTATTATATTACCATGCTACAAAGTTAATAATGGTTTCAATTTAGAAAATATTTTCAAGGTAGAAAGTGAGTTAATTAATGTCCAGGTGTAATTATTTTATTGTAAAACCTTTATACTGTAAATTGTTATTGCATCTATTTTATGTAATGTATATAATCTAATAATTTTAAAAAAAACAAATAGTAATAAAATAAAAATTGTATTAACATGTAAGTATTTAGGCTCAACACAGGCTATGCCTAAAAAGGTGTAATACATATAATAAAATAAAAAATATATGTATCTATGAAATAAATAAAAAATATATATACAAAATATATTATCGGCTTTCAGTCATTTAAATTTTCATATTATTTTTTGACATCTCATCAAAGATGAAGAAAAATATGGAAGTCTGGGCATTTATGGGGCTGACGACCGTCATAAGCTGGTTAAAGTGATCACTTTACACACGTGTAACATTCACCAATTCTACCCATTATTGACAACCACACTACTCAAATTCTTGGAAGTTCTATATATATGAACCAATTGAGAAACCTTGTTCTTGAATCACTAGAACTTCACTAGAGACATCTATTGGTGAGATGTAAAGAAGCTTTTTACTAAGCTGAAACTCTTATATTAGTATGTGAGGTCCAAATCCTGGATTTCAATCACACACTTGAGAAACGCCAGAAAATACCATTTTCATTTTTATTATTTAAGCTTATAATTTGACCAGATAATTTATTTACAACATTTTGAGTGTGTCCAAATACTTGTTCACAAAATCTAGATTATCTCCAATTACAGGAGTTATTTTCAGCCCCGTAAATGCCCAGACTTCCATATTCTTCTTCATCTTTGATGAGATGTCAAAAAATAATATGAAAATAACTCCTGTAATTGGTGATAATCCAGATTTTGTGAACAAGTATTTGGACACACTCAAAATGTTGTATTTAAATTTTTATAACCTTGATGATGTAATGTTAGATTTTCCTTAATTCTTATCCTAAGCGATAAGGCCCAACAAGTAATTAGCATGTGGTTCACGCATTTGTCAACTACTTTTAATGTCAGTCTTGAAGATAGTAGTATTTACTTTAAATTTTACATTGTACCATTTTACGACAAAAAATCATATTACTCATAGGTAATTTTTTAATCTTAAAATTATTCATTTTTATGCACGATTTTTTTTCATATGAAACTTAGCTCGATCTTCACATCCTATATCATAGCTTTTAACTTATTGAAATGATAATTTATTCAGTTAATTACGCTCTACTCGTGTATCCCATGCGCTTTTCAAATCAATGCAAACTTAACTCACATCATTTTTTTGACATGTCATCAAAGATGAAGAAGAATATGGAAGTCTGGGCATATACGGGGTTGACGACCGTCATAGGCTGGTTTAAGTGATCACTTTACACAAGTGTAACATTCACCAATTCTACCCGAACCACATTAATCAAATTCTTGGATGTTCTATATATATGAACCAATTTAGAAATCTTGTTCTTGAATCACTAGAGACATCTATTGGCGAGATGAAAAGAAGCTTTTTATTGAGCAGAAACTCTTATATTAGTATGTGAGATCCGAATCTTGGATTATAATCACATACATGAGAAACGCCAGAAAAATATAATTTTCATTTTTATTATTTTAGCTTATTATTTAGTAGAGTAGAATTGGTGAATGTAACACGTGTGTACAGTGATCACTTAAACCAGCCTATGACGGTCGTCAGTCCCGTAAATGCCCAGACTTCCATATTTTTTTTTCATCTTTGATGAGATGTAAAAAAATAATATGAAAAATAACTCCTATAATTGGAGATAATCCAGATTTGTGAACAAGTATTTGGACACACTCAAAATGTAAAGGTTTTTTATTGAACTTTGATTCCTGATCAATATTATTGTATGTATCGGAAAATGTATCGTTTTTCTAGCAAATGTTTCTTTTACATTCGTTTTTTTTACTGAAAATGTAGAACATTGAAGGTATAGACAGATCGGAGATAAGCAATATAACAGGGTTGCATTTTTTAATATTTTTCTATATATGGTATACAATTGGGACAAAAGTAACCGAAAAATTATATTTACCGATATAACTATTTACTATCTCTACGAAAACCACAATGTGTTATTCTCATATCTTATCAGCCCGAGTACCACTTTGCTAAAATCTGAAAATAAATATGTTTACCTAAATTATACGGCAAACATATAGCAAGGTATTTTCTGTAACCTACTCTAAATTCGAAATTATAAATAGGATCATATTACAGAATCAACTACAATAAAATTTAACGACTTTTTATCTTAACATAATGTCTTTAATTTTAAAGTTAAATACTATTGCAAGTTAAAATACCGATTCATGTGTTAATTTTCTATTTCTAATAATTGAAAACTAGAAAACTATCCATCATATCATCCTTCCTTGGTAACCTATTTCCCCTTCCTTTTTAAATCCTTTCCTGATCCCACCTCCTATGACTTCATTGCTTTCATCAATTTACAGTTCATTCAATCTTGTTTTTTTCGCAAATAAGGTTTATTTTTCATATTATTTTTTGACATCAAAGATGAAGAAGAATATAAAATATGTTGCACGTGTATAAAGTGATCACTTAAACCAGCCTATGACGGTCGTCAGCCCCGAAAATGCCACTTCCATATTCTTCTACATCTTTGATGAGATGTCAAAAAATAACATGAAAAATACTAAATAATAAAATAGTATTTGGACACACACAAAATGTTGTTAACGTTTATTTTGTTACACGTACATATGTACTAGCACTATCTACCCTCGAATTACAGACAGCTTCAGAAATTTAAAAAAAAATCCCTAGTCTGTTTTTGGTTGGAAGATATTGTTTCTTGGCAAAAAGCTTGACGATGTACATTTATTGAGTACAAATCAAATAACATAAATATTTAAAAAAAATATTGAAATTTTCTGTGTATATATATATATATATATATATATATATATATATATATATATATATATATATATATATATATATATATATATATACATGTGTGTGTATTATCAAATCCCGTATGCCAAATGTAAGCCGGCAATATATAGCTTTGTATATTATGCGTATAAATCAAAACTGAATAAATTGATTTACACGTACAACAATGCATCAGATAGTGCGCGGAATTACAATTTGTACCCGGAATTACATATTAGCACAGTAGCCAGTATTACGTATCCCAGCAACAAATCATCCCCTTAATACCCAGATTAGGGGTGGCTTACGGCATCCCCTCTTCCCGGAGAGATGTGTTGGAAGGATTACACGAATAGCAGCACTAAATGCCTAATAGGGCCAATAAATAATGTCTCCTGCAATTTGGTTGGCAAAAAAATCTATTTCTCTCCTTTATTACGAATTTGGGTCATTTAATTTTATTACGGTATTTAAAGTAGCTTTAAATTACTTTAAAGGGGGACGTGTTCATTGAATTTGTATAAAATTCAACGCGATTATATTTTACGAAGATGGTCACATTTAAATGATCCCAAATTATTATTACTTTATTATTATTGTAGCTTAATTAGTAGGCATGTTATATTTACTTATTTATTAAACTTCTTTTACATAATAAATGTACATCGGTGGGCTTATTACTAATAAGTAATATCTTCCCACCAACGAAAAAAAGACCATTAAAACCAAATAATAAAAAATAATGAAACCCTTATACGCACCCCAATGGTGCATAGGGCACTGCGTCATATAAACGCAGTGTTATCTTGATCGTTTACACATGAAGAAAAGGTGATCAGCCCTCCGCTTCAGGTACCAGTCCAGGGTAATATTGAATAAATATTACAGTGAAAAAAATTACTTATATTTATTTTACCCCCCTTGGGAATCGAACTCGGGACCTCCAGAATGGTAGCCTATTACACTACGGAGGCGGACAAATTAAAACTAGTCAAGATTTATACCTTAAATAGCTGTTAGTGACAAAATTACTGATAGATAGTGCTTGTATATAAGTGAAAACGAAACAATACTTAAATTAAAATAAGTTACAAAGTTTGTGTTCATATAATTAAAAATGAGAAAAAAGGAGCAAAGGAAGACCGTTAAAAACTTGGCATGATCGGGTATGTCAAATACTTGAAAGTGGTCGGGTGAAGAGTCGAAATAATCGGCAGGTATGGATAAAGGGATGCAAGGAAAAATATTTGCAAAGACAGAGTAGTGTGGTATTCTTCTATCTGCCTACTCTTGCGGAAAAGCGGCGTGGTGATGCGTTTGTTAGTCAACTGAAGTAATATAAATTAATAGGTAATCTCTGATACATAAAATAAAATAAACATGTACGTGTAGTTTCTAATTTATTTATTGATAGAAGTTCATACATAATAAATTAATGATTCCAATGAAATATTTAAAAAGGCCATATGATTTCGATACGATCTGTTTTTTTACGGAGTAAATTCTGTGTACAATAATTCGAATATTTCTATCCCTTGTCGTTTTTATCTGTGATGTTAAATCTCTCAACACAACCTGTCAAATGTAAGTTTTAACTTATTGTAAACGAAAAACGAAGGCCAGCATAATTATAACAATAATGAATGATTGTATCGTATTGTTAAAATATTGAATCATCGATAATGTAAAAGGAATACAAGTAAAAAGTGTGAAACCCTATTGAAACATTTTTCAAATAAAAGCTTATCAAATCGATGGAATCGAATAATGCTCAAGGCATTTGAATTTATAATTCGTTGTAGGGGTTGTACTGGCGCCATGGCAACCTAGAAAACAAACGCTTAAAGCCCAACTCACCAAATAAAGTTCATCGAATTCAGCTGTGCCGGGATTGAAACTTTAAAACAATAAATTATTTATCTACAACTGTTCACACTAAACAAATATATATTTTTTTTAATGTAATTTTTTTTTTGAAGATGATAAGTTTAAATCACTAGTAAACGAGTGGAGGCTTAAAAAAAGTTAGATCAGATTACGTATGATCAAAGTTTAGGTTAGGTTAATGTCGGGTTTATAGAACATAGGTGTAGATTTTGGTATTTTTTCCTTTTGGTTTTCAAACATTTTCAAAATTATCAGGTTTTTATATGTCGAAATACAATTCGTTCAAGTTTCACAGAAAATCAGTGAAACGGAAAGTGCCAATACTGAAAAATACAAATCGATAACTTGTTTGAAAACGCTAATCGTTAGAAATATAAGTCACTTTAAAAATAATAATAAAAGTTATGATAACTTATAAACGCCACTTATATAACGACACTTCTGATTCATTACATTTTAATTTGATTATTTTATTGGTTTCCCATTATTTATTGGTTATGTTAAAAAAAATTATTTATTTATTTGGTTTTTATACTCATTTCAATGAAACCGTTTCACGGTGAAATTAATACCGTATACGTGTAAAATATTCAGTGGGTACTTTGTAATTATAGTTCGTTACCCAATATGCAATAAAATAAAGTATGGTCCTAATAATGCCAAAACAATTTTAAAAGAAAACGTGTACATAACGCCCTGGAAATTCACAATCTTATCAACAAAATAATCGGTCAAACACGCGAGACCTTGTATGTTCAGGTATTCTTGGAGAAACTTTGACTTTTTTCCACTAATTTGTTATGCAAAAGCTATAAAAATACGATTAAACTCTAAGAACGGACTTATTTTTCCAACATAATTATATTGTTTTAGGTAATAAGTTTTTTTATATGCAATAAATACCTACATGTCAAACATTTTATTTTCATCTAAAAAACTAACTAACTAACCATCACTCCGCTTCCCAGCAGGGGTAGGCAGAGAGAATAGAACGCCACACCACTCTCAAGTCTTTGCAAACATTCTTCGCCTCTTCTACGTTCATGCATCTCCTCATACATACCCGCCGATTATTATGACTCCTAACCTGACCACTTTCAAGTATTTGGCATACCTGATCGTGCCATGTTTTTCTTGGTCTTCTTCTGCTCCTTTTTCCAATTACATTCGCATCATAAATTTGTTTTACCGTTCTTTCCTCACTCATTCGTTCTACATGTCCAAACCATCTCAACACACCTTTCTTAATTTTATCGATAATGCTTATCTCAGATTTGCATTCCTTCCTTATTTCACTATTCGAACATCTATCATACATCGTTTTGTCGCATATTCTTCTGAGAGATCGCATTTCGATTGTATGTAGTCTACTTTCATCCTTTTTTTGCCAACTTCACGTTTCACTTCCATACATTAGAGTTGGAACCAGGACTCCGTTGTGCACTGCCAGTTTTGCTTCCGCTGATAGGTTTTTATTTGCTATAACTGATTTCAGTGCACCATTCACTTTGTTCCCAGCATTCACTCTCCTTTCTATACCTTTATTAATCTTTCCATCCCTAGAAAACCTACTACCCAAATATACGAAATCATCTACCTAATGTAAATACTATGTATTCAGTAAATTATTATTTTTACATATTCTTCAAATATAAAAAATTTTAAACTCGGGAATTCTTGGTACTTACAGGGCTTACGACCTGTTATTGGCTTGTTTACCTGATCATCATACACACTGTGCAAAATTCACCATTCTAACCATATTAATATTTTTTTGGTGAAATTATATATATGCATTCTTGAATTGAAAAGATCAACAACATTTTTCGAGTTAAACTTGCCACATCTGTCGTAAAAATAAGTGACTTTGTAGCTACCTTTGAAAAGCGTATGGAAGATTTTTTTCCGAAGTATTTCATAAATGCCTGAAAATTGAATTTCCTCATTTAATTATTATTTTTACCGGTTTTTATTCATAGGATTTTAAGTGTCTCCAATTTAATATCCAAATGTGGTTGTCAATCTAGGGTAAAATTGTGAAATTTAAATTTTGTTTAAATTTGACCATATTTTTAATAACAAATTATTGGGCTCTTTGTACGAAACCACCAGACTTGTATAAATAAAAATATAAATGTTTTATCTTCTTCAAAATCTCAATTCTCTTCAACTTTGCTTTGAAATTTTGGACAACGTTGCATTCAAATACGTGCGTCGTTTTATATATCTGAAGCAAGATTAACCAATATTTTTTTTTTGGCAGCAATGACAGTGCCATCTGTTGAATATTATCACACGCAACACAAATAATACTCATGACGGACAGCGTGCTTCTTGACAAATGCTGACACTTGAAATTTTCAATGTTTCAATTTTTCATAGATTTTTAATATTTTCATTGCATTGTAAGCTTTGTAAAATTCAATAGAAAAAAAGTACTTCCTATTTTCTTTCTTTTCCATTTAACCAACCTGAGGCACAGCAACGCGTGGCCGGGTACAGCTCGTTAAATAAATACAAATTAATCTAAAAGTATGTATATTTAATTTACGCATGTCTAGATAAAAATAATATCACGTCACACTTGATAAAGATTATAATGTAAATAATATATATTCTACTCGAAAAACTTGATTTACAAACCACTCTTCTGATAATAGATAAACAAATAAATTTGAAAAACTCAATTTCAAAAGTTGCAATTTTCTTCATCAATACTGTGTACTAATCTTTAATCTTCTTGCACTTAATATTACATAAAATCAAAAAAACGCAAAGTTAAAGGCGTAAAGCGATAAATTTTGGTATAATTATAATGATAATTCCGAAGCCGGTGATTGTTATCCATCAAAGATGGTACATTTTTCATGTGAAGAGGTAATTCATTCAGGAATTACTGAAATACATATACAATATAAACATTTATATACATTTAAAACATTTATAACATATCGCTCACTCCTTTCAAGAACGCCATAAATCAAAATACTTGATTTTTCAGGAGAACGTTTTTAAAGTTTAAAAATATAATACAATGCATTAAAAATAAATATCAAGCCACTCATTGAACTTTTTACTGGGCAACAGATCTTTTTAGGTAAAACCTGAAGGTTTTTTCTCCATTTGAAAAATATTTAGTATTTTTTAAAAATTATTAAACAATACCTTTTCTTCAAAATGCAAAAACAACACTTTTTGCACTGTAGCGGGTAAATATCAAGTTAAAAATATGCCACTTTTGCTGGGATATAGTACATTTTCTGGGCATTCCGAAAACATGCACAACTGAAAATCGACGATTTTTGATTTATGTCGTTCTTGAAAGGAGCGAGCGATATTACAACAACAACAAATAGAAAATTAATAGAGTGTAATTTGATTTGATTTTATGACCACCCTAACGATGATACTATGCATTACTTATATATGTATGAGTGAAAAAAAACTTTATTGTGCCCCAATAATATTTTTATCGTTGATCAATACAAGGGGTGCGAGATATTGTTCAGTCGCCTTTAAGGCTTCCGTTACGAGGCACTAAACTCGCGTTTGCTATAAAACTCCGCTTAACGACTGCATCGAGGGATTCCAATCCTGAAATGGATATGAAAATGACATTACATACTATGATTCGTTCGGCTATGCAAGTCGTGATGATGAATTATTAAAAAAAACTATGGTAAGTAAGATGTTACGATAAAACATAACTTAGGAAATTATATCTGCAATAAATGATGTTAAAATAATTGCATTAATTGATTCGGCAGTCACTTTGTGGTAATATAAATCCATTTTCATTTGGTTTGTACTTGGTAAATACCACTTTTTCTAAAAATCTATTGTGACACGTGTTTCGATGCATCCCGCATCATTTCACATTCACGTGTCGGGCTGTGGTCCCGTGGTTAGTGTCGCGGACTCTTAAGTCAGAGTTTCTCGGTTCGAGCCCAATCTACCACAATTTGATACCTATTTCTAATAATGAGCTTAGGCTCACAGAAATAGTATGAAATTGAAATATTTGTGTAAATAATAAAAAAAATAATAAACACCGTATGTGAAGCTAAGTCTCAATTTTAAAGCTGTCATCTTGAGACGTTGAAGGATGAAGAGAGGGTAGGAGCTGTTTTTTATATTATTTTATTTTTATTAGTGGGAACATAGACAATATTGGGGAGGTTTTTGTCATTGTCGTATTGTTAATTATGAGTTTATATTTTATTTATGAATTTCTATTATATTCGATTCTTTAAAAATAATAAATAAATCAAATAATAAACATGGGTAGGAACCCCCTCTTCATCCTTTAACGTCCCAAGGACAAAACGCTAAAATTTAGACTTTACTTCACATACGGTGATTGAAAATAATGCGGAATCCTTCGAAACACGTGTCACAATAGATTTTAAGAAATAGTGGTACCTATCAAATAAATCTTTAATTAAAAATGGGTACACATTACCACAATGTGACTGCCGAATCTTTTATTGCAGATGTAAATTCCTAAGTTATGTATTATCGTAACATCTTTATTTACTTACCTGTACCTGAAGTTTAATCCGAATGGAAAAACATAAGAGCACTTACGAGTTCTGAAAACGCGATAAGAAATACTTCTAATACACAGTTTTACTTTCTTTATGATACACGTTATTTGAGCAACGGTGATATAGTCAACGACCTATTTTTTAATCTTTGTTTTACATTCGTTCGGCAAATTCAAGGATATTTTTTGTCATCAACCAAAATTCACGGTCGATGACCCATAATCTTGAACAATCATCAAAGTGTTATTATTCCTATGTACATGATATTCGTTGCATGAATACAAAACATACATAAGTCAAAATATCATTTATAAAGCACGTGTTTTTAAACAAAAACCTTTTTTTAAATTCTTCCGTCCTATAGATCCTCGGATCTGTTTGTTCCGTTATCCGTCTCTTGTGATGTGGACTGCCAACTGTCACACCATCACTTTAGAGGTCTTCCAGGTGATCATCTTCCGTCTAGGTTCTGTTGAAGGGCAATTCAAGCAAGACCATCTTGAATTCTATTGACATGGGTATACCAAAATCGTTTTCGCTGTCTTCCTCATCTGACTATATCATCCGTACCACACATATTCCGTCTTATTATTTAAAATAATCGACCTCTTTTATTGTAATTACCTTATGTTCGAATAAAGGTATATTAAAACGGTAAAACACTATAAGAATAGCTGGACCCCTGGAAAAAATCCGGGCTGGGAGTCCAGAGAAAATCATCGCTTTGCCTACTTAGTGTATACATTTTAAGTTAACTTTGGGACTTTTTTCTAAGGACTTAGGCATTTAAAAAAGTCTTATACATCATATCAAAAAGAAATTATTGTAAATGAATGTCGTTTTTTAACTAATATAAATAGTTTCTTGAATGTTTTTCGCAGATACTTTCTGGCACATTTTATAAACTTTATAAAATAAAACAACTTTGTTTTAACCACTTTTTATTGGTACACTTTATCCAACCGGTTTCGACAAGAACCTTGCCATCATCAGGGTTTATGTTCTAAATTCTAAAACATTTAAATACTCATAGTTAATTACCCTTCCCTTGCCAAAAACTTATAAATAGTGTTCTACACTGTGAAGTTAAAGTGTTACATTCAGTATGTAATCGATACTCATGAGCTATTTTTTACCTTTGCAACGCTTCTAAAAAAGGTGTTATATTATTAAGACGCCACCCTTAAGCAAAATGTAATTGTTCATAAACAAAAAAAAACCTTTAAAAAAATTGGCCCGATCATTGATTGTATTCGTACAGCGACGATGGACATTTGAGTAGTGTCAAAGGTACCGCTTGAAGCGCCCTCGTTCATGTTCAAGTTCCAGGCTACGTGTTTGTTTTCATAATTTATTACCTTGTTTACGTTATGTACTGAAAGGAGTGATTATATCTTATCTGTCAAGTGCCTGCGGCTTCAGGCATGTCACAAAAGACTCGAGCACACGTGTCAGTTATGCTTTAAAGTAACGATGGGTAAATCGAATGAAAATAATCGAGTTGCTCAATTAATCCGTTCATTCGATTAAAATTCCATTCATTAGTTCAAAGTTGTTGAATGATTTTTTTCTGTGCCTTAAATTAGTAGTTTTATAAAATAAATGCAATCGACACGGGAAATCAAAATTAAAACACGCAACATTTACGTATTGCATACATATTTCTAACTTCTTGTATATTTGACATCAAAAACTTAATATTTAATATAATATGTACCTTGAGTTTGTTAATGTAATGACGAAAAGTTTTGATAACTAAAGATGTTCTCATCAACATGTGAAAATTCAAAACCTTTGTCTATTTTCACGTTTTGATAAGAACATCTGCAGTTTTCGAAACTAGTCGTGTTTACATTATTAAACTCAAAAAGTGACTGAAAGAAATCATTTACAAATATTTTTTCTATGATGAAATCATAATGTTATTCCACAAAGTTAAGCCCAAATCAATAAATAATATAAAAAGGCGTCTTCTACAGGAAATAATTAGTTTTTAATTCTATTTCTTAGTGAGAACATCTGTAGTTCTCGCAACAAGTCGTGTTTACATTGATAACTCAAAAAAGGGGTCTTATGCAATATGTAAATAATCATGTTAGTCCACAATGTTAATGCCAAATTAATAAATAAGATCAAAAACTTAAGTTGTACATAAATATAAATCGAGGAAGGTAACGAATGCCATCCTTATCGTGAAACTGAAAAAATAAGTTACACTTTGGTCACATCTAAAAAACGATTTGTTATCAATTTCAATGATTAATAATGAATTGATTATAAAATATCAAAAAATGCGAAATTCGACGATGATGGAATCTGGTGACTTTTCACATTCGTTTAATTATCATTCGAGTTTTTATATTCGATTTTGAAAATAAATAATTTCATCCCACTATTATTAATTGAAATTATAATGAATGTAATCGCTTAATCCAAAGTAATGGAATATTTAACTGACTAGTGATTTGTAAAACAAACATAATCGTTAAGCGATAAATACACGTCAACCGTATACTTTCAACTTGGTGAGTAAACTTAAGTAAACAATTGTAAAATGAAGAAGGAAATTAACAAAGATTTTAATGATTTTTTTGAGTTTAAAAAAAAAGTAATATATTATACGATGAACGATATCGACTCCTGGTTTTTCATTATATTACGATACGGTACCTCTGTTTATGTTTTTTCTGGTTCTTATGTGTTCAATTGTTATTCAATTTAATTGAAAATCAAATACATTTTTAAATTAAATTAATTTTGGCTAATATGTCTTCTTTTAAATAAATGAAAATATAATACTGTTTTTACTCAAGTGTGTTTTCAAATGTAGGATTCTTTTAAACCTTATCCGCATATCGTGTGTCTAAGGTAATATGAAACTTTACCTCCCTGGAGCTCGAACCCGGGACCTCCACCACGATAGCTATAAGCGCTAAGCATCACACTACGGTGGCGGAAAAAAGTGTAAAATAAGAGGGAATTTGAATATTGATCACCAAAAAATTAATTTTTTGCCGTTTTATTATGTATATTTATTAATTTAAACAAATAATAAATATATGTTTCAGAAACGAAAAAGTTATAAAACAAAACATTTTCACTTCTTTCACTTATAATTATTACTTATTTTCCTACGATGAATTCATAATTTTTTCATATTTACTTCCTGAATAGTTCAACAAAAAATATATTTCTAGATTACCATGTCTCCAAATTACAATAAAATGTCTCTTATATTCAGGAAGAAATGAAGCTTTAACATAGGTATGCGTTGAGTTAGAGAGAGAAATTTAGTACCTACCTGACTCTTTTAGTTCGGTAATAGTAATAAAGCGGCAGACATACGGGCTCCTGTATCCTGTTATATAACTCCTTATTATGTCATACATTACGTATCTCCCTTTTCTCATCTTTCTGCTCCTCTGTAGGTACAGCGGTTCCGTTTGAGCCGATACCGCCCAGTGTAAAATTCTCCCCAATACCCTGCCTTCAACGTTATCAGCTTTGAAGGTTTATAAATTGCCTTCTTAGCGGTGAAAAATGATACCGTAGATAGTTTTTCATGCGCGCTAAAAGTTTATGAATATCATTCAAACTTTTGAAACATGTTTCATCATTCAACCTCTATTTGCTGCAAAAAATATCAAGCTGGATTTTTTTAAATATAAAAATTTAGACTAATTTTTTAGAATACATAAGAAAAACTAACTAACTAACCATTCGCAGGAGTAGACAAAGAGAATAGAACTCCTCACCAATCTGTATTTGCAAGCAATGTTCGCCTCTACCACATTCATGCATTTCCTCATACGTAACCGCCGATGATTACGACAACTTGACCACTTTAAAATACTTGATTATGCCAAGTTTTATTCGGTAATTCTCCACTATATTTCTGTTTCTAACTACATTCTCCTCATAAATTTGTTTTACTGTTTTTTCTTTACTCATTCTTTCGATATGCCTTAACCATCTGAACACAGTTTTATTACAGAAAAACAATTGTAATATGGAAAAATGTATTTTGGTTCCTTAGAAAACCTTAGTTTTTATAGAAAATTTATTTTTAAATAATATTCGGTATATTACATATTTTATTCCTACCAATGTTTAAAAAAAGCGTGTTATTGTTGTTGTTCATATTATTTGTTTTTTTTTGTAAATAAATAAATACTTTATTTAACTACTATTGAATTAATCCTGTGCACCTCCGAGTGTAATGGTCAGCACGCTCGGCTACCGTTCTGGAGGTCCCGGGTTCAATTCCCACGGGGGTCAAATATTTATTTAAGTGTTTTTTTCACTGTAATATTTAGTCAATATTACCCTGGACTGGTACCTGAAGCCACCTTTCCTTCATGTGTTAACAATCAAGATAACACTGCATTTATACAACAAGTGCCCTATGCACCATTGGGGTGCGGATAGGGGGTATATATATATATATATATATATATATATATATATATATATATATATATATATATATATATATATATATATATAAATATTGCATTTCCAACCTTGTGTCATATAATGGTTTTCGAGCAAGTGGATATAAAAATAATAAAAAATTATGTGAATTTTACGTAAGAAATACAAAACAACGAAAAAGGATCGTAAGTGGGGGAGGCTTTCAGAGGTTGTCGGACGCGGTGTGAGGAAGATATTGATTCCTCACACTTGATACCTGACACACTAACATCAATCCACAGCCTCTTTTCAAAGCTCCAGCTCAGCGCTTTTATTCGTTTCGAGGGCACGAAAATGGCCCCGAATATTTCTGTTACATTAAACACGGATTTCTTGTACACCTTTTATCAACATCAACCGTCGCGTCGTGTTGGTTCTTATTTAAATATTAATATTTTTTAATTTAATGATTATCTAAGCCAACTTGATTTATTTGCGCATATTGGTGCATAAGGCACTGAAAAAACACATCAAATATTTTATTTTAATCGAAATCAAACATTAAAAATCTAAATCTATGAAAAATTTATGTCTCGCTTTAAAATTTTTATCAGACATCCACAAAAGAACGAAAAAACATTCTTTTTTTAATCATTGAATTTTTAAAATACTTACCTCTTTTTGTATTTTGAAACACCTAATAGTGCAAAATGCACTGCATCCATAAGTGCATTATTTTTTATCGTTAATTACATGGAGACAGTGTAATTAACCCTGCGCTTCGGGTACCAGGTTTTAAAAGCGTGAAAATCACTGATTTTTTTTCTTTCATATTCTTTTTTTTCAAATACTTTGTGGCACATTTTATAAAATAAATCTCAAATTTAGTTTTAACCACTTTTATTTTTGGTTATTATCTCCAACCAGTTTCAACAAGAACCTTGTCAGCTTCAGGGATAGACATGTACATCCAGCACTTGTCTATCCCTGAAGATGACAAGGTTTATGTCGAAACTGGTCGGAGAAAAGTACCAAAAATAAATGTGGTTAAAAACCATGTTTGAGTTTTATTTTTAAAATATATTTATTTTGACTTTCCTGGGAATTTAATCCAGGCCCTCCGACGCCAAAATGCACTCAACACTACACTATGGAGACGGGCATATCATTTACTAAGCAGAATACGTACATATACGTATATAAGTTACAAGATGTCAATAAATTGCCATATTTTTTTATGTTTCTTCCCCCTGTGATTTTTTGATGACAAAATGATGACCAAGAGATATTCAGGTCCTTTGTCGTTCAAAAAATAACGCTGATCAAAATATTGGTATAGATTTTCCAGTTATGTTGGATGACAGCCAAAGTGCTGCAGATAGCATCGGACTGGAGACACCAGAAGACAGCTCTAGAAAATCGCTAAAACCAGTCTAAGTAATGAAAAAAAATCATTTTCGTAAATTCCGTTTCAGAAGTCGAAATCTAATTACCTACCCATGTTTACAAGCATAATATATCTTTATTTTTTTCTTATCAAACCATATTTTTTCTTTTGACTTGTGGCTGCATTTCCTTTTTTCTCGTTAACATAGTCTGATATATTATGTATCGATTTTTAGACAATGTATTGTACATTACTTTTACAGCATTTGGAAGCGATATCCCTTGAATCGATTTTAGATTAACCTATTTCCATCAAATTTTTTATTCGAAACTGTAATTATTAATGATTTCGGTATCGAAAAATAATTACAGTCGTTTTTATTTATTTACTCTAAACACTGTAAACAAGTACGTTTATAGCTTAAGTCGTATTTATAGTAAACAGTATTTTCACATTTGCTCATAATTTTTTTTTTAATTTTAAGTAAAACTATACGATAATAAAAAACAAATAGGCCGGTCCTTGTTTCCTTCATTCTACCTTCATCTAGCTAAAATTATTATTTCCTTTAGTAAATTACCGTCACTATCCACGTATCTAAAAAAATATCGAAAGCATGTGAGGACAAGCCTTATCGGTTTTAGTATGGAGTTTTCGTATTGCGGTCAAAATATAACAGGAATAGTGAATACGAATAATGTACTGAATAACAATTATTAACAAATTATTGCAGTTATCAAACATTTATATTCGTATCTCTCTTCAATATGATAGTAGGTTTTTATAATTAGGTTTTTTTTCTTAAAAGTGATGCTAGAATGAAACTAGGACTTCTGATCTATGACATCGATATTTGCATTAAGGCTGAGATCTAGAACGTTCAAATTAGAACGCGTTCGGCCGCGCTGAGGGCTAGAGATATCTCTCCGCTCTCAATTTTTTTTAGAATATATATTGGGATTTGACTTCTTTTTAGAATATTTAAAGAAAAAAAATATGATTTTTCCAACTCCTCACATTTCAATAACTCTTTTCAAACCATATAATTATTTCGATGAAAAACTTGTTTTTTCAAAACAAAAACGGCGTTTTAAAAAAACATCAATTACTTCAAATGTTATTTATTGATTTGGCGTTTAATTTGTAGAACTCCATTTTAATTTAAATACTTATTTTTAAATCAAACACAGATTTTTGAGTCTACTAAGTTGTATTTTATTAACAAAAACGCATAAAAAAATAAGATTGTGACAATTGTTTCGTCTAGTAATGGCATTTTTCGTTTGCGAAACGATTGTTACAATTAAAAAATTTATGTGTTTTTTTATAATAAAATACAACTTAGTAGATTAAAAAAAACTGTGTTTTAAAAATTAATACATAAACTTCAAATGTTACCTGGGTCAAGAGAAAATTTAATTGCAATTTATCGTATATAGGGCAATAAACAACCATAAAAGTAATTCTTAATTTTTCTTCAATTATAGCAAACGGTAAAGGGAATCATTTATACGATTTTGAATTGAAGTTTTAATTTGATATAAAAGCCACCTCATTTTACCAACCGAAAAATGCCTCAGTGAAGAAGATCGCGAACCCTTTTCAGCTGAAAAAATCTTTCAGTGAAACGGAATCTTGCAAGCGGAATACATAATACATCCTTGTAGGTGTTACATCTACATTCTTCCGTCATTTCCATATCCATACATTGACTTGTCCCGAGAGACTCATGAATTTTTATTGCTACTCCTTCCATGTTAAACGAGCGCTTTCCTTTGGAGCTTTTTGCGGTTAGATAAAATATTTCACTCAGACCTTCAGGCCCTGGTACGATATAAACGGATATCATTAAATACTATACGTTTTATGCTTTTTACACGGTGTACCAAAAATGTTAGTTACGATAAAATTCTTCTTCGCGGGCTACAATCTTTATGATGATTGGTGCTACCATGGTCAGTCTTCACCCGTCTCTATTCTCCACTAGTCTCATCAACTTGGCGTTCCCGCTACAACACATGTCGGAGATAATTTGGCCTATGTAAGTTAAGCGGGTCGTCCTGTAGTTTGTGCCTTTTTTGTCTCATCAACAAACCTGCGTTCGTTTTAATATTCAAACCCTTATCCGCACCCCAATGGTGCATAGGGCACTACATCATATAAACGCAGTGTTATCTTGATCATTCACACACGATGGAAAGGTGATCAGCCCTCCACTTCAGGTACCAGTCCAGGGTAATATTGAATAAATATTAAAGTAAAAAAATCACTTATATTTATTATACCCCCTCTGGGAATCGAAACCGGGACCTCCAGAACAGTAGCCGAGAGTGCTGACCATTACTCTACGGAGGCGGATATTTAATTAGTAACATTAAATAATATAATAACTTAATAAAGCGCTGATTTCACACTCCCTAATATTCTGGGGGAATGTACCATTAGTCGCTAGCCATCGTGTACTGCTGAAATACTTGACAGCTGTAATAAGGATGATTAATGATCGCGTGATATAAGTTTGCGACTGGAAATGTTCAAGTCGTGGGTTCGATCTCCGAATGAAAAGCCAGACGAGATTATTGTCTACTTCTCGGAAATATTTAACCCTACACCACGACACTTGTTTCAATGTACCGTATTACGGGACTATTGTAGAATGTACGACGATAAGAAAAACTGATATTTACCAACAAAAATTATAAAAATATTTCAAAATAATTGCAAATTACATGAAGGTTCATGCTGGTAGTCCTTCATCCTATACATGTTTTGCTTTGGTGCTCCTCTCAGATTGGATTTCAGATTTGGTGCGAGTAAAAAAGAACTGATATCTTCATTGTAAACTAAATGTTAAAAGATATCAGTTGAACTTTTTTTACTTTTTTCTAAATTGATCAATTGTTTAGAACAAGGACAACTAAAAACGACTTGACAGTTGAATAAGAACCTAAAATCTGGTGGTGTCAAAAGTCTACGTAGTCGGAGGGTATGAATGATGTATGATTAGATGTATGAACGTGAAGGAAGCTAGGAGAGTATGTCAGAATAGAAGGGTGTGGCGTTCTACCCTTTATGCCGGCGTGATGGTATTAGTAATAATAGTAGTAGTAGTTATTACAAAATGTTACAATAGAGAGAAAGAGAGTATTTCGGGATAGAATGGAGGATTACATAACAGTCCGCGAAAGTCGACTTCTTCTAGTACAATATACGAGAATATTTTTAAGCGGGTCCTCTCAGGAAAATTTTTGAAATGTCAAAATATAATCAACATTGCTTGAAAAAACATCAAAAATATCTGAATACTGTTGGAAAATAGTTTATACTGAAAACCTTCTTGTTTTACCCAAAACTTACTGTAGGAAAACCTGCAATGCCAACAAAACGGCCTTCAAACGGAATATTTTAAAGTATGCCGTACATTAGGAATCATTTATCATTCGTTTTACTTAATTTGTTGGCCTACAAACACACTTAACTTACATGAAGTAATTTCAATAATTTTTACTTTTTGTACATACATTTCTGAGTTGTATTAAATAAGAAACAGGAGTATTTCAAGTGAATTATGATTTACTTTAAAATCAAAAACTTGAAATGGCAAATATATTTCAACAATTTATCGATAATCTATCCAAATATTTAGTATCTGTATGTTTTTCTTATTTCAATGACAATAATTTAGAGCAATGTCTAATAATATATCTACATCCCCTAATACACGTATCGTGGGAAAAACGATGATGACCTGATAATATGTTATGCTGTAATGAGATTTATCGATATATGTATGTAGAAAAAATCGTTTGCTGATAAAATAATTTTTCCTTGATGAATTTTACAAATTGAAAAAAAAACTTAGTATTATATTGTACATATACTATATATCTTTCCAAAGCATGTTCCAATAAATTGAGAGATCGAGGTGAACAAATTTAAGTAATTTCTTTATAAAACGAATTTCATTTTATTCATTTATGATTACTGCAACACGCGAGTAGTCAAATACTAAAATTTATTTGATTAAAATGTCAGATTATAAGTTTAATTTTAACTATGACATTAAAATTTTCACTTTGCGGTAACTCAAACCTACCCCCAACCCTTGAACTGTTGGCTCAGTTCCATGAAATAATTTTGCTAACGTGAATTCTTATCTTATAACTAGCGAATAATATAATATGGCGCTCGCATATTTAACGTTTATTTATTTATTTCTTACGTTTTGGAATCAAACATATTAAACTTATATAAATCATACGCATATTTATATTCATAATCATATACAAGTATTTACAAAGATAAATCGTAGAGGCAGTTCTCTAAACAACTTTCTAAATTACGTTTATCATAAAAAAAATAATAAACGTAATTTAGAAAGAGCAAAACGCATTTATCTCATTTCACACTGTATTTAAAATATACATATGTACATAAATCTTTTTGTAAAGAAATTTAATATGAAATAATCAAAAGCATTAATTATTTAAAAAATAACAAATTTAAAAATAAAAAATACATTCGTTTTTACAAATTTTATATTCGCATATTATTATTTTTTAATTAAATGTTTATTTAAAGACCTGACTAAAGGTGAACGCTCTATTATTACTATGAAAAAATGACACGGATATGAATTTGAAAAATTTATATTTTTAAATTAAAAAATAACTTAAAAAATAAATATAAAATAAAATTTCATTGAATGTATGGCACTAAGTAAAATATCCAATTCGTTTTTCTTTCATTAATTTAATAAATAATTATACATGTCAAAAAATGTATAAAAAATGACTGACAACATGACAAATTAAATTATTGTCGCCCCCATAAAATTTCAAAGAAGTGTTTACACTCGTATATCTTCTATATAGGTAGTTAAACTATTGTACAACTATGTACGTATCACACAATGCTTGGAATATGATCACATTTATTCTAGAGCCTTCCATATATCATATCAACCGACGTACAATGTACTCCCATTCGGAAACTGAATTGCATGTCCCAGAAATTTATTCAACTGAGAAATTGAATCACGTAGTCTGAGAGATGTTCTTCCTTCAATAAAATATGGGCTCAATTTCTAACTATCACGTCGTAGATAACTAGGCATTTAACAACTAAATTTAATGAAACTGTTACAATCATGTCTGTTTGGACAAAATTTAAATATTTCTATTGAATCTGTTAACCAACTAAATCTGATGCACCTGTAAAACAAATCCTAATTTAAAAGCTTTATCACAAAAGCTCTAATGTTGTATTTGTATATTACTCTAACTAAAGAAACGTTATAATTAGGAAAATAATTACAATAACAATTAAAGTTGCGTGATAGACTTCCATGAGGAAATATTCACTAAATTACAACTCAAGACCGTCAAACAACAATATGCTAAAACAATCTTCACCCCTGCCCTTCTTTTATCTAATTTATTACTTACATGCATAACACGACATCATTTACTTATTACATTACGTACAGTATCACTTACATGCTGTGATATCTTTCAAAAAATACTTTTCAATTATCTTTTGATTATTTTTAACGTTTTTTTGAGTTTATATTTCATCGTTACACTTTTAGCTTGTTTACTGATTTTCGCTTTCTTTTATACATTCAATTGCCTTACTGCAATATTTTTTTTCTTTTCGGATGTGTTTAATTTTAATGTTTGATCTTCTTTATGCATTCATTATTTTAAGAAAAAAAATATTTGTGTTCTTATGGTATACGAGTACAATATTTACACAAATATTTAAATAAATAAATTGAAAAAACGTCTAAGATAAGAGAAATATGCGAGATCGAAGATGTCGTTAGGTGGGGAAGGCAACGAAGAAAATAATGTAAGCGCATGTGAGAAGAATGAAACCATCTAGACTCCCCTCACATTGCATTGCACGGACAACCCCAAGGGAGACGATTCCCGGGCAGACAACCAAAGATATGGATTTACAGTTAGAAATCAATATTGCAGGAGGCTAATCTCTCTTAAAAACAGGCCACAAGGCCTTCACCAAGAAGAAGAAGAGAAGAAGAATTTTGACCCTCCTGGGAATCGAACCCAGGTCCTCCAGCATTGTGACAAGAAGCACTAAAATATATTGCGTTAAATACTTAATACGCAAAAGATTGCCGTGATAACCTTCAAATGATCGAATAAAAAAACCGAATTAAAGCAACGACTTATTTTAAAGAAGTCATTATTTTATCTTATTTAAAAATCGATATCCATGTCTAGTAGGCGAATATATATGTATAAATAAATAAATACACAAAATATGGCCCAATTTGTATTTTAGCTCGCATGTGGGTTTATCCCAGTAAACGCAGCGCTCGAACTCAGTCAATGTTTGATCAAGGCCCGGATCTTTATCTACAATATCATTATCTGTATCCAAACTCAGCCATTCCATGCACCACACAATACATTATCTCACCACGCTGTATACGGCATAGGCCCAGCTCGCCTTCGCGCCATCTTAAACGTTGACTACACAAAATACCACTTTAAAAGATAATATAACTTGAAAAAATAAGGGAAACCTTCAGTGTTTATATGCACGGCACAAACATTAAACAGATTCCTAAGCCAATTATGTTCATATTACACTGAAAAAAAAATAAGAGTTTAAGAGTAGATATACTTGATGTTTGAATTTTAGTAATCGAGAAAGCTTAATTATTGTTTTTACTATAAACTAAATCCAACTAACTAACCATAACGCTGCCTCTCAGCAGGAGTTGGCAGTTAGGATATAACGCCATACCACTCTGTCTTTACAAACATTATTTGCCTCTTCCACACTCAAGCATCTCCTCATACAAACACAGTTTATCTCCTACCATATGGGTACATACATTGATTGATACAGATATATAAAGGAGATTGAATGCTGGGAACAAAGGGGATGGTGCACTGAAATCAGTTAAAGCAAATAAAAACCTATCAGCGAAGGCTAAACTTTCAGTTCAAAACGAAGTCCTGGTTCCAACACTAATGTTTGGAAGCGAAACATGGAGGAACTAAACCTAGTATCTATAGGTTTCCTAGTATTCATAGGTTTCCTTGTATAAAAATCACTTAAGGATATCAAAAAATAAAATTCATCATTGCTTTTCATATCTTAATTTAATTTAAAAAACGTATTTAAAAATATCAAAGATAACAAATGTTATTCAACTAGCTTTCTTTAACATACCTCTCTGCGCCTAATTCTAGGCAATAAGTGCAAGCGAGGATATAAAAAATTCCAAATTACTGTAGCGCATTGTAAATAATGGTATTTTTTCTTCCTTTTTTTCAATGTCGCGTAAAAAGAGAGTTATCGAGATTATTTTGATTGAAATTCCTTAAAGTCTCCTATAAATATTTATCGAAATTCATTTATCTCTTTGTCGCATTCGTCTTCATTGTAAAAAAAATAGGTCAACATTTGATTCGTAAGGTAAAATGTGAAGTGTTTGCAGAGATTATAGAAAGGAATACTATGTATAAACTGTCACCGTACCTACCTGAGCGGGTCACATACAACTGTTTACTTTTCCGTGAGCTGTTACAACTCCACCAGATAAAAGTTGAGCTTGTGTGGTTACCCACAGATAACACATCACTCATTAAGTTCGTAGGATGAATGATAAAACTTCTTCGTTTGGAATAATTTTTTCGCAAAATATCTCTTCAAACGAAACTATATATAACGCAACATGACATTTGGTTCAATAGTTCTTCCCCTTTCAAAGTAAACGAAAAATAATAAAAAATAGTTGAATTTCAGTTTGTAAATAGTGCTATGGTAGTGGCGGGTTTTATTGTTTGCATGCTGTGGTAGTGATTGTCCTGACGAAGAGACGGGTACGTTTCGAAACCGGTAGACATAAAAATCTCGGTGAGTAGTTATATAGGTACTAATATTACTAACACTTTTGTAAAAAAAAATATAAAAGTAAAAATGACTAACCACAAAGTAAATGCTTTAAATATTATATAAATCATATGTAGAATAAAAAAATAATTACTCACATTCATTATTGGTATATATATTTTTTCCAAATCCATATTCTTCCTACCCTTATCCACACCCAATGGTGCATAGAGCACTGCATATATTGACGCAGTGTTATCTTGGTCGTTACTTTTATGAAGGCAAGGTGATCACTCCTGCGCTTCAGGGACCAGACCAAGGTAATATTACGTATTCGTAAATATTAGAGCATAAATTAATCAAAAAGTAATAAGAATAAAATCACTAACTGTGTCGGGTTGGTCCCGTGGTAAGTGTTACGGACTCTTGAGTCAGAGTTTCTCGGTTCGAACCCATTCCACCACAATTTGAGACTTATTTCTAATAATGAGCCGCTTAGGCCCACAGAAATAGAATGAAATTGAAATTTTTGTGTAAATAATAAAAACACAAATATTTCTCTTTTAAAAAAAAAAAACTAATATTTATTTTCACCCACCTGGGTCTCGAAACCGGGACCTCTAGCACGATAGCTTAACGTGCTAACAATTACACCTCGGAGGTGGAAATATATATTTTTTTGTGGATTTTGTTTCATTTTGATTATTTTTGTACCCCTGTGCACATCATTTTGGATCGAATCGGTATAAACTAAATCGTCTTAATAACCTATCAATAAACAGAGACAAGTTTGATCCTGTTTGAACTCCAGTACGGTAGTCAAGCGTGCTTACCATTACCCTACGGAGGCGGAATATACTATTTACTAGCAAAACTAACATTTCTGCCTTAAGTTGATTTATTATTAATTTCCCTTATAGTAGTTTTAACATTAGCACGATACCGTCCACAGGAATGCGTTCAGTAGCACATTCCTGGAAGCCTAATATTCACGCTATATCATTATGTAATGTACCAAAGTTCTACCTCGACAATCGGACAATGGGTAGAATGTCCACTTACCACGGAACAATAGCATCCTCCCACCCCGACCTGACGCCGGCCGAGATTCCTCCATCCCTTTGTATCCAACACGCCTCGTTTACCCCCTACAGCCTCCAGATTTCTTCGAGCATATCGCACGTGATGGAAATTAATCATAGTTTCCCCCAATCCCGTATAAATACAAAGTTTCTTTGTTTACTTTCTTGTTTTGGGACCGTTATTAACCCCACTATTAATTTCTATCGGAAACATTGTTAAACGTTGTTAATCTGCTATCCTAAATAACAAATTATAACTTTATTTTACGTGCATTGTAATTTAGTGACATAGTAAAGTCACGGACTTTCTATTTCAAGTCCACTCGACCTCAACAAGAATCCTCTTTTTTTTAAATGAAGAGCCACTCAAACCTATGAAAAGAATAGGAACTTAAAGTATTGTATGTAAAATAAAAACAAAAATTTTACTCTTGAAATATATATATTTTTAAAGTAGCTTGCGAATGTAACTGTATTATTTATAATACTTTGCGTGCCCCTATTTCATAGCGAGAAAAGGGTTAAATTAAACAAATAAATTATTAAATGAAATTTTAGTTAAATGTAAAAAGACTAACCCTTTATTTACTTCTATTTGAACTTATTGTTAAGCATAGTATGAACATGACTAAAGCTGTCCATAACAACATCAAACTTTACCTTAAAATTAAGTAAAATAAATTAATAAATTTTCAAACAAAACTTTTCCTTTAAAATACAATTCTCCAGCCTAACCGCTTTCTATGCAATTGCCCATAAAAATGTTAAGTAATTAACATAAAAATATGCATTTTACTCTGCTAAACTTATTGCAAATTTATTTATTTGTCATTTATTTAATCAAACATACGCGTCTAAATTATGGGAATGCCTTTAAAAATTATCGAGGCTAATTGATAAATCGTTTTTCAGGTATGTATTACAATAATTTTGTAGCGTGTGTTAAAAAATGATTACTGCCGTGTAATACTTTTAATATCCTTGGTTATATGTATATGTTTAAGAGGATTTATTCTTACATACAAAGCGTTTTATAAATATTTTTTTTATTAAAGAAAAAATTTTCATTTCACAAATGTAGGTTTGTATATAAACTAGGAAATTTGTAAATTTTCTTACATTCACACTCGGATATCCTGTATATTATCCGATTTTTGTAAACGGACATCCCTCGCCCAGATTAAACCGTATATGAAGGTTGTTGGACTAACGGTGATATAATATTACCACCCCACTAACATCCCTTACGATTTTCAGTGCCCTATTAAATCCTCCTCGGGTGGACCAAGTCACATTTAATACCATAATATTGTGGGCTGTTTATTATCTACACTGCACTGTACTGAATGATAATGTATAATATAACTTACCCAACCAGGTCCATATATGATATTAATTCGTATGAGTAACAATAAAAACAACTTTTCTGATAAATAAATTTGTATTACATGAGGCATTCAATAATATACTATAAGGTATTATATAGTATAAGGACGTCGATGTATATGGAAGTTAAAGTTTTAACTAAGTAATGTATTATTATTTTACTTCAGTTCGCTAAAAAATATCGATTAATTTTTCGGTTCCATAATCGTCCTGACAATACTGACCGATGGCCCACATAATTTATGAAAAAATAATTCAGAACCTATTTTGATGGTGGAAAAAACTGGGCTAGTTAAAAATATATTATCGTGATGGATATTGTTTTATAGTGTGATCATCAATTTACAATATCCACCATTTTAATTTTTCAAAGTATTTTGAAAAATACTTGCCTAAATGCTGTCATTTAATATTTGATAAGTGTAATAATAAATACTTCACAGAAGTTGATTTTGTAATTTGTAATAACATTAATTTAATAATATTTTAAATGAAAAAAATATTAAATGATTTTCTTGGTAATGGTTTAAAAAGCTACTTACCTTAAAAACCGATACTAAAACCCTTTTTCCTTTCAAAACGCTGAGATGGTAATTAATTACTTATCAATTATTAGTAAACCATTAAACCCTGAATTCCGAAACCAGCTATAAATTTCGTCAGATCAAAAGTCAAAAACGTTCTCCCAGACAAAATAATTACGATAACTCACTTTCCGCAATTAATTCAGAAATTGTGGCTTATAACTTTACTACAAAAGAAGAGTATTTCCATCATATTGCAAATTCGTCGCAGAACAGTTTCGAAATCTTTGCTCATAAATCTGGGGTCTACGACTTGTACAATTTACTGACGCAAACAAACAAATTGGAGGTGCTTTGAATTAAGGCGTAAAGCATTTGTTTTCCGTCTACTGTACTTCTCTTAAAAGGATTAAACTTGTTGCGAAGTCTAGCCTAGATAACGTTAGATAATAATGTAAGGTGGCGTCCAGTCTACGTCTATAAATCCATCGGAGTCCTGAGTGGGAATTGACTTAAGTGTTATTAGGAGCTATTCGTTACTAAAGGAAAAGAGGGGTGGAATAGTTTGAGGGTGAAACTATGTATAGAAATGTGTATAACACTACTTGAAGAAAGAAAATAACCTTTCTAATGCCACGCTGTCTAAAGGACAAACATATCGATTTCACTCAGTAATATTTTGTTATAGTTAAAGAATGTGTGCATTTTTTTTCAATTATAATAAAGTTTGGAATATTATGATTTTTTTAAAGTAGGTATTTCATAAATTTAATTTGTGACTCGTCATTTCATTAATTTTTGGAATAAAATTATGGTTTATTTTGAGTTAAAAAAAAAACCTATTTTTTTACTTTGTAAGATTAAAATTATTCGTAGTTTTTCAAATAAACTGTAATTTCAAAATCCACGCAATGATAAGCACAAATAATAAGAATATTATACATAATGCACCATGAAAAGCATTTGATCATATCCAAGTAAAAATGATTTATTATTTTATATAAGTATGTTTTATTTAAATATTTAGAATAAACGTTCAGTAAACAATAAACTTTAAAATAAAAAAATGGTCAGTTCAAAGAAACGAGCATGCTAAAATATAATACAAAATATATATACATACCAATACACCTTTCGTATAAAAGTATAAACGAAATCTCGTCACACTAATAACGCTTTCAAATACAATTCCCTTTCGTATAAAGGATGTTTTGAGTTAAAAATATATGATTTTTCAGAGAAGCTTAAGTTATGAAAAGTTCACCTTAAGGACTAATGTAGTAACATTTCCAATGTAAATGGCTGCAGTTCGTAACTGCAGTTTTATAACTTAAAAGCACAGAATACTTGAAAAGTTTCAGGTTGTTTTCGAAATCTCAAAACTGGTATAACACATTATTGTTTGTTTCAAGTCTTACCTATAAACTTTATATTTTACAATATTTCACAGTCTCTTCTTAAAGTGAATGCTAGTGTGGTTCATATATGTATTGTATATGTTACCTCTATATATTCAGTGGCGTGCACAGATAAGTAATTAGGGTAGGCAGTAGAGGTAGGTGGTAAGTAGTAAGGTAAGTTAGGTACTACTTAGTAAGGTAGGGTAGGTACTGGTTGCGTTTTTATGTCATTGTAAGTTAGGTTAGGCATTGCTTTTCTGCCTATATGGAATGCACGCCCCTGCATATATCGAATATTGTGAGTGAACCTATTGAAATTTGTGAAGAAAAACAACTAAGATAATCGAATTCGTTCAATAAAAACTTCGCCTTCTCTGTCAGGAATATAAAACAAAAAGTTTTGAAAGTACATGAAGATAATACAGATCTGAGAAGAGGTTTCGTCTGAAGAAATATGGTGGGGGTTCATCATTATACCGATGGAGATAAGGCACGATTATATATTATAATATCACTGGAAGGTACTAACAACCCAGACTAGATTTTAATCATAATTTTTTACAACATTTTGAGTGTGTCCAAATACTTGTTCACAAATCTGGATTATCTCCAATTATAGGAGTTATTATTCATATTATTTTTTGATTCAGTGATTCAAGAACAGTGTTTCGAAATTGAATCTCCAAGAATTTGTGTAGTGTGGTTGTCAATAATGGGTAGAATTGGTGAATGTTACACGTGTGTAAAGTGATCACTTAAACCAGCCTATGACGGTCGTCAGCCCCGTAAATGCCCAGACTTCCATTCCATTCTTTTTGAGATGTCAAAAAAAAACACATTTTTAATATCACTTCTAGAAAACTTGCGTAATATGAAATAATAATTCTTATATTTTTTTCTTATTTTTTTTCCGCACGAAATTCTGTACGAGGCACCCCGTTATATCGTTGCGGTATTATCTTGATCGTTGGTTATATTATTGTTTCTATGCCCAAATTCTTGGGTATTAGAGTGGAGTATATTTAATGGGATATAGTGGCGTATGGTGAAGGATATTACCACTTTTTGAGAAAAAAATTAGACAATGAATAGTAAGTAGGAAAATAAAAATAACAGGTATAAACCCGTACATATAAATAAAAAATACAAACTTAAGAGTCTTAAGTTTTATAATAGCAAAAGAAATTTATGTGTTTTAAGTTTCACCTTCGATTTTGGCATACAGTTAATTAAATTATTTATCTTTATTCCGAACCTTGAAGTGAAGTGTGTAAGTTTTTAAAGTTTATATGGCTTATATGTACTATAAAATACGATGAAAAAATTTAAACAAAATAACTTAAAACGATATTTTAAATGATAAATATAATAATAAATGAAATAATTATAAAAATATGTGAAATTAATTAATAAAAATTTGGAGTAATTTTTATTTCAATTAGATGAGTGAGAGCTTTTTTTTGTAAGTTTAATTTGTTTTTTTCAAGTCGATTTAAAAGCTTTAGTAAAAAAAATGCATACTTACATACATGTAGACATAGCAAAGTAAATACCTTGAATCAAATGTGAGAAATTAAATTAAAATGCCAATATAATCTGCATTATAAATGGATGAATAGTATTTTATTTATTGTTTCGGCATTAACTTTGTGGTAAGACATGTTACAATGATTAAAGAAAACACTTCGTTTTTTACCACTTGAGTTTTATTATAGACTACATGTTTCAGAAGTTAAATTTCCATCATTCAGGTCTGTATAATAACTAAAATATAAAATATAAAATATAAAATTGTTCTATAAATAAGGAGAGGGGAAAGTAAGGGAAAGGGGTTAGTCAAGGGACGGAGTTTGAAAACAAAGGAAAAATGGAAAGCAATGGTGAAGAATTAATTAACTAACTAACTAACTAATTAACTAACTTGACTAACCCCTTCCCCTTACTTTCCCCTCTCCTTATTTATAGAACAATTTTATATTTTATATTTTAGTTATTATACAGACCTGAATGATGGAAGTTTAACTTCTGAAACATGCAGTCTATAATAAAACTCAAGTGGTAAAAAACGAAGTGTTTTCTTTAATCATTGGATGAATAGTAATTGATTATCTTTAAAATAATGAAAATAGTTCGTTAATTAAGTTTTAACAATTGATTATTATCAGTCATCAGTGATCGTCAATATAACTTTTGGTGAAATGAAAATATACTTAATAATATCGATTGTTTATTACAAAGGTAGGTACTAGATTATTTATTACTAATAGCTGAATCACATCCGGCGCCACGCTGGGGTCGACAAGATTCCAAAGTAATAAAACTTTATCGAATCAGTTTTTCAGACGATTTCTTATGAATTTGACATTTATATCCTTTCAGAAAAACAAAGTTTTTGCAACTTAAGAATGGCAACCATTTATCAGCGTAACAATGCACATTACATATCTATTTCAAATAAATAAAAACTTTTGATGTTCGAGTTAAGTTAGGGTGAAAAAAATGATATTTCAACTAAGTTTCTAACTGGCACAGAGAACCCAAAAAATTTCAGCCTATACATGTGAATTCCTAGTGAAACAGTCAAAAATATTTCAGAACAATTTCTAATTCGTTAAAGTAAGTTCGATAAATTGCTCACTCACAAAACATTTTTTTAAGCATCATTTATCTCAAATCGTTTGTGGAGATATCAAAGTACTTTTTTTGTAAATCGCATCATTTTAAGTATTACTTGTACTTGTGAACAAAATTGCTTCGTAACCGGTCGACATCATAATTAAGTTAGAAAATACGTGGTTATATGGTGATTTTTAATATGTTATATAGTTATAGAATGGAAAATCAAAATTAATAATCAAATATTGGTCAAAAGATTTTTTTCTATTTTGTTTTTATAAACTAACTAACTAACCATCACGCCGCTTCCCCGCAGGGGTAGGCAGAGAGAATAGAGCGCCACACCACTCTGTCCTTGCAAACATTCTTCGCCTCTTCCACGTTCATGCATCTCCTCATACATACCCGCCGATTGTTACGACTCCTAACCTGACCACTTGTACATATGCAGATTATTATACTTTAAGATATATTTTATACATTAAGGGTATAATTAGCTATAAAATTCACATCGAGTCAATCACATATTCTTTGCACAGGTTGATGTACATATGTAGATAAGTAACAAAATAAGTGATAAAATAAAATATAATTTAATATTTATTAACAATTTAAAGTTTATAAAAAAGATGTGTAGAAAAAGCTTTACAACTTTATTTAGTCTACTATGAATTCATATTTTCTCTAGTTAATTCTGAAAAAAAATTATGATGTTTCTACACTTTTTCAATATTAATAGTACGTAATATGGATTGTGATAAATTTTAAATTCTGTAAAAATTAAATCGTCATCTGTTTCTCTTCATAGTTTTATTATTTTTTTGTTGAATATACAATCAACTGCATGATTTCATATAAAACCTACAGTGAGTGAATTCATACATGTATTTCGAATAACTTACATTCACAGAGTTTTAAATCTACCTCTCCCAATTTTCAGATAATTCTTCATAAATCTTTCAAATTATATCCAAAGAAGAATATTCCGTTTCAATTTCAAGTATTGAAAAATTTAATTTATTATTTTTATTTATATCATAGAGAAAATAGAAATTTAAATAACCGATTCTGTTTTTTTTTGCAAATAATGAAGTCTGGGATATTTATTAGCCATTACTGTGAAGACT